>NW_020958123.1:5372-8878 GCF_003031625.1 Empidonax traillii | reverse complement strand
CTCTACCACTGACAATTCTTGAGACCCTCCGGTCACTCCAGAAATAGAAACAGCCTCCACACTCTTATGCTCCGATGGCATTAAAGTACACTGGGCACCAGTATCCACCAAAGCCCGGTATCTCTGAGGATCCGATGTGCCAGGCCATCGAACCCACACAGCCCAGTAAACCCTATTATCTTCCTGGTCTCTATCCTTCTCCTGGCAGAAGGCAGGGCCCCTCTATTGGTCTTGATCAGAGTATTCATCGTCCGCCTTTGACTTTGCTTTCTTAGAACCTTTCTTGTTACTGTCAAAGCGGACCTCCATTTTTTTGTGTTTCAGGGATTGCAGGGCATCTGCATCAACCACATAGACAACCTTTTTGTTGTCTTCCTTTTGTTGTAATTCTCTTACTCTGTCCTCAAGTTTGGAAGTGGGTGCACCATCCCACTTCTTCATGTTTTCTCCCTTACCACGCAGATAGGACTACAGTTGGTTGCGTGATTTCCGTCTGGGGTATCCTCTCCTTCTGCGTGCTAGGAAAGGAGACTGTGAACAAGGCCGGGACCAAGATCGAGGTCGAAATCGTGGTCGAAACCACTTTATTGGTCTGCTTCTATAGTCTCTATAATCTATGTAAACTATATCATTTTTCTTCTTATAGTCATCTTCATATTCGGAATATTCATAGGGCCTCTCCAGTGCTTCCTTAAGATGGGTAGGTCGGTTTCGGGCATTAGAGGACTTTTCTAAATTTTTGGCTATAGTCCTTATCCATGAACACATGGTGTCCACAGTTGGTTCATCCGTCTTTGGATTGTAAATTGATATCAAACAGTTGAGGTACGATGCAGGGGCACCTCTAATCACTTGCCTCCACATAGGCTCTGTACAGGCAATCTTTTTTGGTTTCAAACAGTCGTAATAGTCTGAATTGCAATATATGAGTTCCAGCATGGCTAATTCTCTTAAGTATTGGACGCCTTCTTCTGCAGTCGTCCACTTTTTGGGAGAACTCATTAAATATTCTTTAAATGGGTATTTCTCCCTCACACCATGGAGGATTCGGAGCCAGAGACTGAGATTGTATGTTTCTCTCGCGATTTCCTGTTCTATTTCACGGTCCATAGCGAGGGATTCTAGTTGCCGTGCCTCATGACCCTCTAACAAGTGACTTTTGGCCCCATTATCCCAACATCTTACTAGCCAGGTGAGAATTTGTTCACCAGGTCGGCGGCTGTAATCCCGTCGTAGATCTCGGAGCTCTGCTGGGGTCATTGTTCGCAGTACCTCACTCGTTCGCACAACTTCTGTTCCGGAATAAGGGTCTCTTCTACGTGGAATCATTTCCACTTCTCTTTTGACGCTTCTACGTGGAACCGCTTTCTCTCTCTCTCTGCCTCTTTCACGTGGAGGCAGAGACTGAGCATGTAGCGGGGATAGGCTTCTGCTCCGTTGTCTAAGCACTCGAGGTGGAGGTAGCGAGTAGTCCTTCAGATTTTGGGATGAAGGTCTCAACTGTTCTTCTGTATCTTCCGCTGGAAAGTCAAGAAGAGAATATTTGGGTATCAGCCTTTTCTTTGGTGGTTTATTGGCCATCTGTGCTGCTGCCCCTTCTTCCATTAGGTGTGTTCTGTTTTCTTTTGGGCGTGCTCCTAATTCTTTTGGGCGCGCTCCTTCTCTCGCTGCTGCTTCTTCTTCTTTTGCAGCCGTCCATTCGTCCACTATTACATAGCTGGATGGGATAGGTTCCATGGGGCTGGCAAGTCTCTTTGCTCCTTCTTCTTCTTCTTCTTCTTCTTCTTCTTCTTCTTCTTCTTCTTCTTCTTCTTCTTCTTCTTCTTCTTCTTCTTCTTCTTCTTCTTCTCCTTTTATACGCCTTAATCGTGGAACTAGGCCTGTAGCTTCTGCACTATCCCTTATCCATATCTTCTTCTTAGTTAGGGGAGCGATAGTGATTCTCGGGTTGGTAGTTTGGGTCTTCATCTCTGTTGTAGTCTTAACATTAGATGTTGTAGTTTGAGTTCCAGTGTCCACGAGATTTACAGTCTGGACTCCAGTTTCAACGGATTTAGCAGAAGCTGTGCTAACTTCAAGTTGGGTTTGTGTTCCATGCTCAGTTGAATTAACGGAGACAGCACTAACTTCAGGCTGAGTTTGTGTTCCACACTCAGTCAGTTTAACAGACACGGCACTGACTTCAGGTTGAGTTTGTGTTCCACATTCAGTCAGCTTAACAGAGATGGTGCTGATTTTGGGTTGAGTTTTTGTTCCACACTCAGTCAGTTCAACAGAGATGGTGCTGATTTCAGGTTGAGTTTGTGTTCCACACTCAGTCAGTTCAACAGAGATGGTGCTGATTTCGGGTTGAGTTTGTGTTCCACACTCAGTCAGTTCAACAGAGACGGTGCTGATTTCGGGTTGAGTCTGTATCCCGACGTCTGTGGACTCAATAGGGGCATCATTTGTTTCAGGCGACATAGTTTGACTTTCTGCCTCTGCCCTAGGCTTTTGATAGTGATTTATGGCAGCTCCATAAGCTGTCACTAGACCTCAGCATAAAGCAAGGAGCTGCATATTTGGATCATCGTATGAAAGACACCCTTCAACTAAACAACGTGCCATCTCGTCAGGATTAGACACTTGTTCTGGCGTGAAGTCCCAAACAATGGGAGGTGTCACACGCCCTACCAGTTTGCCGAAATTTACCCATGCTCCTTGCCATCCAGAAACTGGCCTTTCCAAGACCCTTCCCAAAGTTCCAGTGAATCCTCTAGAGGTCTGGCCTTTTTTACAGTACAGAAGGCAACACAGCACCATTCGTCCAGTTTTAAATAACTCTTTCACCGCCTTCACCAGTACTAGGATTGTTACTAAACAATTTAAGTAAAAATTAGAGCCAATTGTAATGATGGGGATCTCCTTTAGCAGGCCTTTAATGTCAAAATTGAGGGAAGTGAAATACACCTTCCATTCATTCTAATCAAGGAAAGTGAGATACTCCTTCCATTCATTCCAATCAAAGAAAGGGACATAGTCCTCCCATTCATCTCCAGTTGGGCGTTTCCCTACATGATAGCCCAAAACAGGCACAAATATAGCTAATATAATGAAACAAGTAGTTAGAATAGCCATAGTTGTATTATTCTTTCTCTCTGTTCCTAAACAATAGGTTTGTTTATATAAACAAGCCTCTCTTGGCAGTTTTCCTGGTAACTGTTCCAAAACAAACCAGGATAACCAAAACAATCTCCCCGTACGGGCCACCAAAAATGTGACGGTTTGGACTTGGCTCCCTGCCAAATGCCCGAAAGCTAGGACAGCAGCTCCCTTCTCCTCTTCTTTCTTCCCTTAGGTTAAAGGAGAAAGAAACTATAAAAATTAAAGAACCCACAATCAAGCTGCTTATATAAAAATATATCTATATTTACGCAAATTACAGTTATATACAGTTAAGATGCTATATACACAGAAAAAGGGGGTCCACCCCCCGCAGGGATAGGGAAAGGGAAAAAGGGGACAAA
>NW_020958123.1:2756-4932 GCF_003031625.1 Empidonax traillii | reverse complement strand
GGGACACCGAACAGGTATACTAGATCAAACTATACTAATAACTAACAAAACAGATCTCACCACGTCCCTTAGAACAGCAGGATCGGCAGTCACAGTCAGCACTCTCCAAACTCCCACGTGGTAGGACAGCGGACTCTGCAGGCCTCAGCCTCAGATAAGCGAGACCAACGCAGGGACCCACTGTTCCCAAACCTCGCCGGAAGAGAAGAGAGCGAGGTGTCTAATCTCCGACCTATTTATACTCTGGTTTACGTAAAAATTGTGTGGAATACTGGGTACTTGGCTCCTTCCTTGGTTACAAACTGGTCACCAAAGAAGGCCTAGACTAAAACCATCACACCCCCACATCGCTGTCAAAGTGGGCGTACTGCTGCCGGTTGTAGATGAATCTCTCCATGAACCTCACCTGCTCTGTGCCGTTGATGAAGTAACACTCGCTGGTAGAGAACTCCTGGAACATCCCTGTGTGTGCAGGACACGGGTCAGGGGGTGCCTAGTGTCTCCCCACATCATCCCCTATCCCCCAATAGAAGGTTGACAGCTCAGGGGGCCACCCTGGACCCCCTTTCCCACTCCCCTCTGCCCCACGGCCCCCGCAGCGCCGGCTCTTGGCTGGGTGGGAACCCCCCCATCAGCCCCCCAAGGATGGACAGGCGGGTTGGAACCCCCCTTAGTGTGGGTCCAGCATCCCCCCCAGAGCTCCAGGGAACCGCTGCAGGGCTCCAGTGATGGGGGACACCGAGGGACCCCCATGGCACCCCTCTTCCTGCTCTCCTACCCCGCTTTTCCCACCTCTCCCATCCCTTCCCCACCGACTCTCCAATCCCCAGACCCTCTGGCGCTCAGTTTGGGGCTCCCACCCCCCTCCCAATAATTCCGTGGGTTCCTACCCCTCTCGCACTCACTTTTGGGGCTCCCACCCTCTCTTTTCTCTCCTCCTTGCCCCCTTCCCGCCCACCCCGCCCCCGCTCACACGAGAGCTCCTCGCTCCCAGCCGGGGGAGCTCCCAGCACCACCAGTACGGCCCCAGCTCCCCGCACACGCTCCATCCTCAGCGCCGGGCAGGTGCTGACACCCCAAAGCCAGCCGAGAGGGGCCGTTTTGGGGGGTTTTGGACGCGCTCTGATTGGCTGAGGGCAAAATCGGGGCCCGTTTTGCGTCTCGTCCTCCCGGCAACCGATGAGTCATCGACAAGGCGCGCTTTGATTGGTCACAGCTGTGTGAGCGCTTTCTGATTGGCTGATGCCGTTGGGGGCACTGCAGCCCAGGGGGTGGGGGGTTCTGGGGCTCCGTGGGGTGGACCCGGTTGGGAACAACCCCCGATCTCCCCCGGGGCCCGAGAGCGGAGCGGACCCGGTTGGGAACACCCCGCTCGTCTCCGCCGCTGCAGCCGCTTCCCCTGCTCCGGCTGCCGCCGCTCGGCCCCGGCCGGGCCCGCGGGCATCGCCGCTCCCGGCGCGGGTGGAGGGGTCGGGCCGGGCCGCGCCCGCTGTTCCAGTCCAGTCAGGGGCTGCCACGGGGTTCTTTAGGGGATGACTTTTTCGGGGACACCGAATATCGTCCGGCCTGCCCGGTGCCGCCCCGCCGGTCCCTCGGTGCGGCTCTTCTCGATACGGGGCGGCGGGACCCCCTTGGTGCGGCTCTTTATTCTCTTCTTTTATTTTCTGCATTTAATTCTATTCCCACCTCGCTCTGCCCTCGGTGCAGCCCTTTGACGACACCCGACAGCGGGTCCCTCGGGGCAGCTCTTTCGGTGACTCGGCGCGGCTCCTTTAGTGTATTTAATTCTCTCCTCTCGATTCCATTCACGCCTCCCTCGCCACACCCCCGGTGACCATTCCACGGCCGCCACTCCTCGCTCGTCCCTCGGGGCAGCTCTTTTACATACGGGGCGGTGGAGGCTCCCCGGGGCGTTTTTTTTTTTTGTTTTACTTTGGTTTACTCTGTATTTTATTCTGTTCCGACCTCGCTCCCTTCTCTGGCGACCCCCGCCAGGGCCCATCCCAGGCGGCTCTTCAGTGCCGGGGGCCGGCGGGGCCCCCCAAGGGCCGATCCCTCTCGCATTCACTTCAGTCTCCACTTTGTGTTCCCAGCCCGCCCGTCCCGGGGCGGCTCTTCTGTGTTTGTGTCTCTTTTCACACAGAGCTGGCATTTCATTGATCGATTCCCCACATTT
>NW_020958123.1:0-1457 GCF_003031625.1 Empidonax traillii | reverse complement strand
ATTGCTGGGCAGTTGTGCTGTGGAGAAGCCTCGAGCTCCTGTGGCAGGACGAGCACAGGGCAGTGCCAGGGTCTGCCTGGGGGAGATCCCCCCGGGCCCGGCCGGTGCTGCTGCTCTTTGGGAAGTGGGACATTGGTGGGTCCTTCCGAGGAGGGAAATGAAGATGCTGAGCAAAAGAAAGCAGAGAAGAGCAGTGCCCTCCTTTTCTGCGGGGCTGCCAAGGGGGCACTAAACCTGCAGAGCACTGAGCCATGAGCAGAGAGAAACAGAGTTCCTGCTGTGCCCATTCCCGTTCCTGCTGTGCCCACTCCCGTTCCTGCTGTGCCCATTCCCGTTCCTGCTGTGCCGACTCCTTTTCCTGCTGTGCCCACTCCCATTCCTGCTGTGCCCATTCCCACTCCTGGTAATGCCCAGCCTGCTCCCAGTGTCCCTGTTCCTGTCCCCAGTGTCCCCATCCTGGTCCCCCCTGTCCCCATTCCCATTCCTGGTTCCCAGAGAGGAACTGCCAGACACAGAGGAGGGAACCAGGATTTATTGCCCAAAGCAGGAGATTTTCACCCCCCAATTAAAGAATCAGGAATAATTGTGGTCCTTGGCTTTCAAACATGAAAAAGCAGGAAGTTGATCCATCAGGAAGAGCAACAGGGTGGGTGGGAGTGGTGGATGGAACTGGCAACAGATCCCAAGCAGGGGCAGCACCAGCCAGAGGAGATACCACCCCCTGAGGCAGAGTGTGGTCCCCACACAGCCTGGGAAGGAGGTTCCCCTCCCGAGGGAACTGTCCCCAAACCAACCCTATTTCCTTAAAAAGGAACTTGTGCAGCTCTGGGGGGAAATCATTGCCAGGAGGTTTAATCCCTGGGAGAGATAATGGATGAGGGGCAAGCTCTGGGTTGTGTCCATGTATTTGTTAGAAAAACAAAGCAAAAGTTTGGGGCCTGACATTCTTCAGTGGTCCCAGACTGGGAGAGAAATTCATTGTTTAGAGCTGGACAAGCAGAATGCAGGATTTATAAACCACCAGGACACATCACAGGAACCAGAGATGCCCTGTCTGGGGAAAAGGGAACAAAAAGGGCTGAAAAATGTGCACCAACCAGCAAGAGAAGTGAGAGATCAATAACCAAGAGAGGATAGAACACTAATTAAGGAAGAGAACCACGTGACTTGTAGCCAATGAACACTAATTCCTTTCTTTGCTGAAATGTATACAGAGTTCAAAGTTTTGATAACTGAGGTACATGTTTTTTGGAGTAATCCCCACGCACCTTAACAGTGATTCAAGTAATTAGAGTTGATTAATGTCAGCTTTCCAACCCCACAGACTGTTCCGAGAGTTTATTTCCTGGTTTTCAGTGGCAGTCCCAAAGGCCACCTTTCCTTTCTCAGCTCAGCAGCTGGAACAGGTTTTATTGACAGAATCAGTAAATATTGTCCAGTGGAAAGTCAAAGCCAAT
>NW_020958122.1:15554-16949 GCF_003031625.1 Empidonax traillii | reverse complement strand
CTGCCTCTGCCCCTCAGGCCACCACAAGACACTTTCCTTTGTCTGCCTGCACTCCTGGCCTGCAAGGATCTGCTCTCAGGAGTCCCTGGGGAGGCTTTGGCAGTGCCTGCCCTCAGTGGGGCCCAGCAATGCTTCAAGGGACTGGCAGTTTGGCTTCTGACTTCTTGAGCAGCTTCTTCAATCTTCTCTCAGTAGTTGATGACAGTGGACTTGTCTCTAAACACACTGTGGGACTCATTAAAATACAGACAAACAAATTATTTTCTTTCCTTTAATTATCTTTGTGTTTTCAATCCTTCAACAACTAATTGGAGTTGTTTTGTGGTTTAGCTAATGAGGAAGATTTTAAAGTGGAAGTCACAAAAATATAATTTTTCTATGACAGGGAATGATTTCTACAGAGCCTTGGGATGCAAAAGGGTCACAGTGCAAAGGATTTGGACACAAAGTAAAGGGGGCAAAAGAGATGAGTAGCACCTAATCATTGACCAACTTTCAACATTTTCAACATTCCCTTTTCACAGGGATTCAGTAGCATTTACTACAATTGAACAGGGACTGAATTATAGATTCCCAATAAAAACACTCACACCACAGTCAATTCACACCCACACCCAGGCAGAGATGTGTGGACACATCAGGATCTGGGGTTTGGCTTCTGACTTCTTAAGCAACTTCTTCAGTCTTCTCTCAGTACCTCAGGATGATGGACTTGTCTCTAAACACACTGTGGGACTCATTAAAATACAGACAAACAATTTTTTTTTTTTTTTGTCTTCATGTCTTAATGTCTTCAACAACTACTTAGAGTTGTTTTGTAGTTTAGCTAAGAAGGAAAATTTCAAAAGCAGCTCCCAAATAATAGCTTTTTTCTTTTTAATGAAAGGGAATAATTTACACAGTCTTGGGATGCAAGAGGGTCAGGGTGCAAAGGGTTTGGATCCAAAGATAAGGGGGCAAAAGAGATTAGTAGCATTTAATCATTGAGCAACTTAGCAGTTATCAAGGGATTCAGTAGCATTTACTACAATTGAACAGTGACTGAGTTATAGATTCACAATAACAACACTCACACCACAGTCAATTCACACTGATGTCTCAGATCTTTTTTGGTTTTTAAACTTTTGTAGATTTTAGAACTAGTTGTGTAGTGAATATATTTTAATGTAGCTGTATTATATAACTTACCCTTAACAGAGTAGTTACACATACCCAACCCTACTACCCCATTCCATATCAATCCCTCTAAACTCCATTTTTAGTCTTCTTTTCAAGGTAGAATTGTAGAAAAACATCCCAGGACCTGGACCAGAAGATATCAGCCAGACACAGTGACCTTCTAGGCAGAACTCTTTAGGAACTCCCAGGATTGTGTGTGCTGTGAAGAAGATGAAG
>NW_020958122.1:11336-12517 GCF_003031625.1 Empidonax traillii | reverse complement strand
TAAACCCTAACCCTTAATGGTAAAACTATCCTTACTCCAACTGAAATGTTACCTAAACCCTAACCTTAACCTAATCCTAACCCTGACCTTAACCCCATCTGTAACCTTAACCCTAAATCCCAGCACCTCACATTAACTCTAACTGTGACTCACCATCTATCCAGTGCAATTTGTGCATCACTCTCAGCACTACACAAAGAGCAAGAGCTTTCTGTGTGTGCCCCTTTGGACTGGGAGGTATCTTAGACAGTACTGAACCCAAGATCTAAACTTAAAAAAAAATCCTAAACCTAAACTTAAACCCCAACTTATAACCGTAACTGTATCCCTTACTCAAACCCAAATGTTATGTAAACAATAACCTAACCTAATTCTAACCCTAACCCTAACCCCCAACTCCTAACCCTAACCTTAAAACCTAAGCCTAAACCTAAGCCTAAGCCAAAGCCTAAAGCTTAACCCCCTAAGCCTAACCCTAACCCTTAACTCTAAACCCTATCCCTAACCCTAATCTTAACCCTAACCCTTAACTCTAACCCTAATCTTAACCCTAGCCCTAGCCCTAATCCTAACCCTAACCCTAAACCCTAAGACTAACCCTAATGAAAAGAGCATTGGTGACATCACTGGGGGCGAGTGTCATCACAGGTGACTGGTGAAAACAAAGAGACAGCTGTGATGTCACAGGGACATTGGTGACATCACAAGTACATGGCTGACATCAAAGTGACATCAGTGACATCATTGGGGACATTGGTGATATCACAGAGGACAGTGGTGACATCACAGGGACATCGGTGACATCACTGGGTAGCAGTGACATCACAGGGGACTGTTGAAAACAAAGAGACAGGTGTGGTATCACAGGGAAATCAGTGACATCACAGGGGATATCAGTGGTTTCTCAAGGACAGTGGTGACATCACAGTGGCACCAGTGATTTCATCAAGGACAATGGTGACATCACAGGAGACAGAGGTGACATCATTGGCGATCAGTAACATCACAGGGGACAGAGGTGACAACAAAGGAAAGCCCTGATGTCACAGGGAAATCAGTGACATCACGGGGACATGGAGCCACCTCTGGGGACAGTGGTGACATCACAGAGACAGCAGTGACATCATTGGAAAGCAGTGACATAACAGGGGACTGGTGACAACAATTGGAAAGTCATGATG
>NW_020958122.1:5604-8686 GCF_003031625.1 Empidonax traillii | reverse complement strand
GACAGCAGTGGCATCATGGGTGACACTGGTGACATCACAGTGACACTGGTGACATCATTGGGGACATTGGTGACTTCACAAGGACAAGGGTGGCATCATAGAGACACCAGTGACATCATCGAGGACACTGGTGACACCATAGGGGACATTGGTGACATCACAGGGACAGTAGTGACATCATTGGGGACATTGTTGACATCACAGGGGACAGTGATAACACCACAGAGACACCAGTGACATGAACGGGGCCATCTGTGACATCACAGGGAACATCAGTGCCATCACAAGGCCAGGTGTGACAACACAGAGACACCGGTGACATTATCAGTGGCACTGGTGACATCACAGGGGATAGTGGTGACATCACAGGCACATCGTGACATCACTGGGGACCAGTGACCTCATAGGGGACTACTGACAAGAAAGGGACAGCTGTTATGTCACAGGGCCATTGGTGACATCACAGGGGACTGTGGTGACATCACAGAGATACCAGTGACATCATCGGGGACCAGTGATATCCAAGCAACAACAGAGGGACAGCAATGATGTCAGAGGGACAGTGATGACATCAAAGGTGTCTAGTGACATCACAGGGACATTGGTCACATCACAGGGACATGGTGGCACTGCTGGGGACAGTGGTGATATCCCTGGGACAGCAATGACATCACTGGAGACCAGTGACATCACAGGGGACTGCTTACAGACATGGGAAAGCCGTGATGTCACAGGGACATTGGTGACATCACAGGGGGTGGAGGTGACAACACAGAGACACCAGTGATAATTTTGAAGACACTGGTGACATCACAGGGGACAGTGGTAACGTCACAGAGGAACCTGTGAAATCATAGGCGACTGCTGCCATCAAAGGGCAAACCGTGATGTCAGAGGGACATCAGTGACATCACAAGGACAATGGTGCTACCATTGGGGACAGTGGTGACATCACAGAGACAGCAATGGCATCATTGGGGACCAGAAATATCACTGGGGACTGGTGACAACAAAGGGAAAGCTGTGATGTCACAGGGATATCAACGACATCACAGGGGATCTGGATAACAACACAGAGACACCAGTGATATCACGGGGGACATTGGTGACATCACAGGGGACAGTGGTGACATTACAGGGACAGCAGTGACATCATTGTGGACCAGTGACATCACAGAAGACTGGTGAGAACAAAGGGGCAGCCGTGATCTCCCAAGGACATCAGTGACATCACTGGGGACATCGGTGACTTCACAAGGACAGGGGTGAGATGGCAGAGACACCAGTGATGTCATCAGTGACACTGGTGACATCACAGGGACAGCAGGGGATTGGTGACCACAAAGGGACAGCTGTGATGTCACAGGGCTATCACAGAGGACAGGGGTTACAACAGAGGGGACAGAGGTGACATCACAAAAACATTGGTGACATCACTGGGAACAAGTGATATCACAGGGGACTGGTGACAACAAAGGCACAGCTGTGATATAACGTGGATGTCAGCGGAGGAGCTTCCAGAACAAACTGCACACAAATCAGTATGAATTATGCAAATGTTCCACCTTATTTACATAACCCAACCTCTTATACACTTTCACTGCCCCCCGGGGCGTGATCACTTTCACACTATTGGTTATTTGCTGTAACCCACGAACCGAGCGTGCATTACAGACACACTGCCTATTGGCTGCACACAATGTCCATGTGATATGAAGACATCGTTTTTCTCCTAAAACTCCTCCTTATTTTTGTCCCAGGTTTCTCTTTGTTTACATTCCTGCAGTCTGTTATCACTGCTCCTGTATCTTTCCACTGCCTGCAAAGAGGCTTCTGGCTATGTCAGGGGCAGGTCTAACTGAGGCCAGTTAGTATGGTTTGTCCATAGTGTGTCTTTTTTCAGCTCAGCATCCCACAAGTCTGATCCCCCAAATGGAATAAGAATGAAGATTCCTCCCAGACAAAATGTGCCAGCACAGGAAGCTCCATGTGTGCCTGGAGTGCCAAGAGTGGCTCAACAATTGCACAGGAGAGATGGAGGGGAAGGGCTTTCTTTCCAGGGTGGAAATGCATTTGTTTGGTGTCAGAACCCCTGGGCTGAAATGGTAAGTCTAAGTCCAAAAATGGACTAAGAACGAAGATTCCTCCCAGACAAAAGGTGCCAACACAAGAAGATCTCTTTGTGTCTGGAGTGCCAAGAGTGGTTCACATATTGCACAGGAGAGATGGAGGGGAAGGGCTTTGTTTCCTGGGTGGAAATGCATTTCTTTGGTGTCAGAACCCCTGTGAAGAAATTGTCAGAGTCCCTAACCCTAACCCTAACCCTAACCCTAACCCTAACCCTAACCCTAACCCTAACCCTAACCCCTAACCCTAAACCTGAATCTGAACCCTAAACTTGAACCATAACCCAAATACTTTCCTCAAGACA
Organism: Empidonax traillii; assembly: GCF_003031625.1. Taxonomy (NCBI): domain Eukaryota; kingdom Metazoa; phylum Chordata; class Aves; order Passeriformes; family Tyrannidae; genus Empidonax; species Empidonax traillii. Next base: position 6,255 of record NW_020958122.1, on the reverse strand, counting down.
GCAGAGAATCACACCAACAACTGCTGGCCCTTTCTGCTTCTCAAGGCCAACCAGGTGCACGAGGCCTCACTCCTTCACCCAGGTACAATGAGAGCAAAACACCTGCGCTTTCAGTTTGCTGGAAGAAAGAGAGCGAGAGCTTCCTCTCCCTTCTTATTTATACATTTGCTTATGTAAAACTCATATGGAATACTTGGAACATGGCCTTGGTTCCTTGGTTACAACCTGGTTACCAAGGAAGGCCTAGACTCAAAACAACTACAGGCTTTCTATGCTGGGTGGAAAAGCATTTGTTTGGTGTCAGAACCCCTGTGCTGGAATGGTCAGTCTGAGCTCCAGAATGACATAAGAATGAAGATTCCTCCCAGAGAAAAGGTGCCAGCACAGGAAGCTCCATGTGTGCATGGAGTGCCAAGAGTAGCTCAGCAATTGCACAGGAGAGATGGAGGGGAAGGGCTTTCCTTCCTGGATGGAACTTCATTTGTTTGGTGTCAGAACCCCTGCACTTAAATGGTCAGTCTGAGTCCCAATATAGAATAGGAATGAAGATTCCTCTCAGACAAAAGGTGCCAGCACAGGAGTTCTATGTGTCCATGGAGTGCCAAGAGTGGCTCACCAATTGCAAAGGAGAGATGGAGGTTTATGTGTGGA
>NW_020958122.1:0-1493 GCF_003031625.1 Empidonax traillii | reverse complement strand
TCCTGATGGGCTCGGCCTTGGCCAGCGGCAGCAAGTCCGTCCTGGAGCAGCTGGCATTGGCTCCACGGGGCAGGGGAAGCTTCTGGCACCTTCCAACAGAAGCCACCCCTGGAGCCCCCCCGCTACCAAAACCCACCCACAGAAACCCACGACACCCAGTGACTCCCACTTGCCCCAGGATGGTCCCAGCTCCCAGCAGTGTGATCCCAGTCACTCCCAGTTCATGCCAGTTGCCTCCAGCATGCACCCTGTCACTCCCAGTTACTCCCAGTTGCTTCCAGCATGATCCCAGTTGCTCCAAGTATGTTCCCAGTTGGCTTCCAGCACGGCCCCACTGGCTCCCAGTTCCCCCCTGCATAGTTCCAGTCACTCCCAGTTTGATCCTGGTCCCTTACAGTCACTCCCTCTATGATCCCAGTATTGTGCTGGTAACTCCCACTATGGTCCCAGTCACTCCCAGTCACTCCCAATAGGATCCCAGTTGACCCCAACGTGGTCCCAGTTGCCCCCAGTTGCTCCCAGTCCCCCCAGGATGGTTCCTTTCCTTCTCAGGGACTCCCAGTCTGAGTCCAGGATGGCCCCAGGCACTGTCAGGCACTGCCTGGATGATGCCATTTGCCCCTGCATGGTCCCAGTTGCTCCCAGTCGGATCCCAATATGAGTTCAGTCACCCCCAGTATGATCCCAGGAGCTTCCAGACACTTCCAGTACGAAGCCAGTTTGATCCCAGTCATCCCCAGTATGGCTGCAGTCCCTCCCACACACTCCCAGTATTACTGCAGCCACTCCCAGTATGACCCCAGTAGGGGCTCAGCTGCTCTCAGTATGATCCCAGTTGCCCCAGTTCTGGTCCTGCTGGGACCAGTCCAGCTCTGGGTGTATCCCAGCGACCCCCCTGTCCCCACGGCCCCTTAAGGACTCTTAAAAGTAATAACACCCAACTCAGGACCCCACTGGGGAGTGGGGGGATGATGTGGAAGGGGTGGGAGAGGAGTGAAAAAGGTGGGGGTTGAGACCACAAAACTGGTCTGGGAGGGACTGCAGATTGAGAGGACCATGGAAAAGTGGCAGGAACAGGGAGAAGGGTAGAAAAAGGGCGTGGTCTGGCAGGTCCAACAGTCCCATAGGGGTCTTTGGGCACAGGGGGGCTGGGAAAGGGGGGTGCTCCCTGAGCTCCCAACTGACTGTGGGGTGCTGGACCTGCTGGATCCAATCTCAGCTTTGGGTTATGCCAACAGTTACAGTTCAGGGGAATTACAGAGATGGGACTGAACCACTTTTGTCGCCCAGGTTTTAATGATGGCAAATCAGATCTACTGATAGAAATGAATTATTTGGGGTTACAAATGATCACATAGAAGATCTTCATCAGAATTATTTACTGCACAAGAGAAACAATAAAACTACTAGTACAGCATAAGATAGGACAGTGCTCTACACTAAAGCAATTGTTGAAGCAATTCTACTCAAGCTGGCACCAAAGCAAGAATTAT
>NW_020958121.1:15571-16949 GCF_003031625.1 Empidonax traillii | reverse complement strand
CCGTTCAGTGCCTGCCTGATCCTCCTAGTGTGGATGTTCCTCAGAGAAGAGTCATCTCTATTGAAGTAAGCAGCCTGTGGGCAGGCACTGTGTGGGCCCTCAAGCTGGGTCTGTTGGGCCCCCTCAGCCTTTGAGGCCAGCACAGTGTGGTGGAAGGGAAAGACTTCATGAGGGACAGTGGGCAAGTTGCTCCCTCTGGCAGCTCTCCAACTGGTCCTTGCCCTCTCCATGCGAGACTGCCGGACTTGATGACCCAGAGCATTCCCAAGGCTCCTCTGTTTCAGGTGCCTTTGAGGCACATCTGCAGGACTTGGTGACCCAGAGCTTTTTGATGCCATGTCTCCTGCAGGTGAAGCCCTACAGAGGCACAGAACAGAGACTTCCCAGTGTGCCTGAGCTGGCCTTGGTGAAGAAGGGGGAGGAAGAAAGCTCTGGGCCTGCCCCTCCAGAGCAGCCTAAAGTGGTGGAGCAGTCCCACCCCCTGCAGGAAGGTGAGTGACAGGGCTGGGCCACAGGGCTGGTGGCTGCAGCCAGATGGGCCTCTTCCCATCCCATCCCATCCTCTGTGGACACCGACAGGGATAGGGAAGGGAGAAGAGGGCCCGTGGCTTATATCCCAGCAGCTCCATGCACTGGGCATCCCGGGGCTGGCCCTGCCTGTGGAGCGCAGGGCTGGGCTGTGTTCTCCGGGCTGTCCCGCAGCCCCTCAGCTCTGACAGAGCTTGTTCTTTGCCAGATCCAGGCCAGGACCGGACACAAGAACAGGACCGTGCCCATGGCCACTCCCACAGAGATGATCAGGTACGTGCAGCCATCGCCTCCTGTGCTGGGCCTGCTGTCCCTTCTCAGCCTGGCACCCCTGTCAGAGATCTTCATGACACATCCCTCTCTTCCCTGCCCTTTGTTCTCCTGCAGAAGGTGCGGAAAACCGTTCCTGTTGAGCGCAGAAAGGCCCAGACCTCATCACCCAAGGTCATGGCAGAGCCAGATCCCAATGTGACCAAAGTGAAGGCCAAGGCTGAGACCCCACAGACTGAAGGCATTGCAGACACTGACACCACACCCGTTCAGTGCCTGGATGATGCTGCCAGCCTGGCCATTCCTGAGGAGGGAGTTCTCTCTGTGAAAGTAAGTAGCCTGTGGGTACGGATTTTGTGGGCCCTGAAGCTGGATCAGGTGGACGCCCTTTAGCCTTTGAGGACAGCACAATGTGGTGGAAAGGGAAGGAGTTCTCCGGGGAAACTGGTCAAGTTGCTCTGTCTGACAGCTCTCCAAATGCCCCATACCCTCTCCATGCGAGACTGCTGAACTTGATGTCCCAGAGCATTCCCAAGTCTCTCCTGTTTCAAGTGCCTTCAAGGCACATCTGCAGAACTTG
>NW_020958121.1:6929-8616 GCF_003031625.1 Empidonax traillii | reverse complement strand
CCAAGTCCAGCTTGTTGATCAGTAGAAGACGCTTTGCTCACAGATCAGAAATGAAACTAGTTCCTCTATAAACAGAGGTTTGAAACAAATAATAAATGATTCTCTTGATGAACAGCAACAGAAAGCTCTTGCTGTCCAGTTAGTACCGGGAGTAGCGCATCAACTGCGCTTGAGAGATGGAGGGTAAGGGCTTCCTTTCCCAGGTGGAACGGCAGTCGCTGGACTGCGGGTGCGTGGAGCTGAATTTGGCCATCTGGCTGCCAAAATTCAAGAGGGAGGAAGATTCCTCCCGGACAAACTCTTCCTGCTCAGAAAGCTCTTGCCGTCCATTGGGATTGGGGAAAGTGAAGGGAATAGGGAGGACTCTGGGATCCAAACCTCCCATCTCCTCGTGTATCTCCTCTTCCAAGTTTCCACCAGCAAAGAGTAGATGCCAGAGGACATTGACACATTCTGGAAGGGATACTGGGAGCAACACCGCCTTCCCGCAGACTTCAAGAGGTGCTCCATCCCAGTCCTCTTGTCCCTGTCATGCCCTCGGGGCTGGGTCAGGGCTCCCAGCATGACCTGGGCTTCACTCTCCACACGTATTTGCAGTGTTGACCATAAAGGCCCTGCTTTGCCACCTTGAGTGTGAGGATGTGGTGGTTTCAATGGAACGGAAGCGTGGCTGGGACACGCTCGTCAATGCTGACACCCACCACTACGCAGTGGGTCTGCTGGCCAGGTGAGACCCCCTTGTCCCCGCTGCCCCTGTCATTTCTGCCTGTGCAAGGGGAACCCCCACAGTGTCCGTGGGTCAGAGGGCCTTGTCAGTGAGGGGTGGCTGAGCAGATTGGAAAAGGCTGGGAGAGGCGGGTGCGCAGAAGGAGCCACCTCTCAAAGTACATACATATGTCCCCTCCAGGAGAAAGAGTAGAAAGTGAGCCCCGGCAGAGGTTTGCCCACCCAGCTCAGGGTTGACAGTGCCTGTTTCCCCCTGACAGGGAGATGCGCCGTGCCTCGAGCCCCTTGTATTCCTCAGTTGCCCTCTGCCTGCTGGGGTTGCTGAGCAGGGAGAAGCCCCTCTGGGAGGTTCCCGCCATGGCCTTCCTTGTGGAGGTGAGCCTGCTGGTGAGCGCTGCCTGGCCGAGCTGCCTCCACCTCTCAGCCCTCTGGCAGCCGCAGCTGCTGCCTGGGCACAGCCCTGTGCGGGTCCGGGCTCCTGCCGGCCGGGCACCCCGTCACTGCTGCGTGCCTTGCAGGTCCTCGACTGCCGGGATATGACTGAATGGAGTGACAGAGTCCTGAAGATCCTTGCAAGGTGCCTGTGGAGCGAGTGCCCAGAGATGCGTCGCCTGGCACTCAGAGGCCTCGTGGTGCTCAGCAAGGATCCTGCGATGGTGAGGAGAGGGCAGTTGGCTGAAGCCGTGCTGGAATCCTGGGACTGTATAACGCAGTCGCTTTGGGAGCTGTGGCAGCTGCTCCCAGCTCTGCTGCCTCCCTGCTCAGCTGCCCAAGGCCTTCAGGACAGACCTTTGGCCTCCGGGCCCCACAGCAGCACCTGGGGCTGCCCCGTCTGAGCGGGGTTGGCTCTGCAGCCGTTCCTGGCTTCCCAGCACAGCCTTGTGTTCCTCCCAGGCTGACGGCATGCGGACCCTGACACAAAGCCTGATGGACGTTCTGTGGGATGAAGACAGAGAACTGA
>NW_020958121.1:0-1002 GCF_003031625.1 Empidonax traillii | reverse complement strand
GAGCAGCCTGAAGAGATGGAGCAGCCCCAGCCCCTGCAGGAAGGTGAGTGGCAGAGCTGGGCCACAGGGCTGGTGGCTGCAGCCAGATGGGCCTCTTCCCATGCCATTCCATCTCTTGTAAACATGGCCAGGGATAAGGAAGGAGGAAGAGGGCCCAGGGCTGATCCCCCGGCAGCTCCATGCACTGGGAATCCCGGGGCTGGCCCTGCCTGTGGAGCGCAGGGCTGGGCTGTGTTCTCCGGGCTGTCCCGCAGCCCCTCAGCTCTGACAGAGCTTGTTCTTTGCCAGATCCAGGCCAGGACCGGACACAAGAACAGGACCGTGCCCGTGGCCGCTTCCGCAGGGCAGTACAGGTACCTGCAGTGTGTCACAGGGCCCTTTGTGACACAGTGGGTGTCACCAATGGGATGGACTGGGGCAGGGTGTCACAGGGCTCTTTGTGACATGTGATGCCATCGCCCCTGCTCAGCCTGGCACTGCTGTCAAAGCTCTCCATGACACATCCCTCTCTTCCCTGCCCTTTCTTCTCCTGCAGGACTTTCTGACATCCTGGAGGCGTAGAGGGGCCAGGATCACACCAGCTGTGGTCGTGGCACCCCCGGACCCCACACCGAGTGAGCTCAGGCCAGTGCCTGAGTTCATCACGGACACTGAGGGTGCAATGGATGAGGACATGGCAGACACTGACAGCACACCCGTTCAGTGCCTGCCTGATCCTCCTAGTGTGGATGTTCCTCCAAGGAGAGTCATCTCTATTGAAGTAAGCAGCCTGTGGGCAGGCACTGTGTGGGCCCTCAAGCTGGGTCTGTTGGGCCCCCTCAGCCTTTGAGGCCAGCACAGTGTGGTGGAAGGGAAAGACTTCATGAGGGACAGTGGGCAAGTTGCTCCCTCTGGCAGCTCTCCAACTGGTCCTTGCCCTCTCCATGCGAGACTGCCGGACTTGATGACCCAGAGCATTCCCAAGTCTCCTCTGTTTCAGGTGCCTTCGAGGCACATCTGCAG
>NW_020958120.1:15569-16959 GCF_003031625.1 Empidonax traillii | reverse complement strand
GGTGGCACCATCTGGGACAGGGGCCAAAGTGCAGGCCAGGGAAGCAGAGGCTGCACAAGGTGCCTTTGGGGAGCAGTGAGACAGGGAAGGGCTCCAGGGGGTGACGTGTCTGGCACTGAAAGAGAAGAGCAGGAGCAGGGACTGTCCAAGGATAAATCAGGCCCCACCAGCCTGGTGGCCTTCAGGATGAAGTAACTGCTCTGGTGCACAGGGGAGGGCAGGGGATGTGTTTGAGCTCCACTTCAGCTCAACTCTTGGCCGGGCCAGGGAGGGGATTGTCCCGCTCTGCTCTGCCCTGGGGTGGCCTCACCTGCAACACTGGGGCAGTTTGGGGGGACACAAAGAAAGGGAGAGATTGAGCCCTTAGGGAGTGTCCAAAGAGGGCAACAAGGATGGTGAAGGGCCTGGAGGGGAAGGCGTGTGAGGACATTGAGGGCACTTGGGGTGTTCAGCTGGAGAGGAGAAGACTGAAAGGAGACCTCACTGCAGTCACAACTTCCTGGGCAGGGGCAGAGGAGGGGCAGGCCCTGAGCTCTGCTCTGTGGGGACCAGGGACAGCGCTGAGGGAATGGCCTGGAGTTGGGTCAGGGCAGGGTTAGGTTGGACCTTAGAAAAAGGTTCCTTTCCCAAAGGGTGGTTGGGAACTGAACAGGCTCCCCAGGACAGTGGGCAAAGCATCAAGGCTGACAGAGCTAAAAGAACATTTGGATGATCCTCTAAGGCTCATGGTGTGACTCGAGGATGATCCTGTGCAAGGCTAAGGGTTGGACTGGATGATCCTTGGGAGTCCCTTCCAATTTAGCATATTCTGTCATTCAGGGATTGTGTTTGGTTTGGTTGGGTTTGCTTCAGGACACAACACAAATTCTCATGGTTCTTCAGGAGAAAATCAGAAGTGATTTCATTCGAGAGGTCAATGGTGGAGCAGCCCAGTCTGCTCTGGCCCCACAGCAGTGCCCACCCCAGGGAGCTGCAGAGCTCTGGGCACTCCCCCCACACCCCCAGCCCCTCTGAAGGGCACAGAAGCTCCTGGGGCACAGACAGGAGTCTCAGCATCCCCATCAGCTCAGGGGCTGGACACTCAGCATGGCAGCAGCAAATGGAGCTCAGGGCAAGTGTAGGAGCCCTGGTGTCATCTGCAGGAGATGCCCAGCACAGCCTGACTGTGCCCCTCAGTGCCAGCCCCTCTGCCCAGCCCAGCACAGAGTCCTGGCCCAGGGACAGAGCAGCCTGTCCCCAGGGGGCTGCAGAAAGAGCTTTCTCTGTGCCAGGGATTCCTCTGGGCAGGCACAGAAATGCTGCCTTGCTCTTCTGCAGGCACATCCCTTTGCCCAGGGCAGTGTGTCCAGGCTGCCTTGGCCACTTGCAGATCCCAGCCTGGGATCCCTGC
>NW_020958120.1:7958-8950 GCF_003031625.1 Empidonax traillii | reverse complement strand
ACCCTGGGACATGGTGGAACCTCATGGAATAAAGGGCACATTGTGACCCTGCAGCACCTCCTGGAACCAAAGGGAGTCTGGGACGTGGCAGGGCCTGATGGAAACAAAGGAACCTCCTGGGAATAAAGGGACCCCGGACACTGCCAAAACTCAGGGAGACAAGGGAAGCCCAGCACACTGTGGAATCTCCTGGAATCCAGGGGCCATTGGAATCCACTGGGGCCTCCTGGAACCAAAGGGAACATGTGACACTGCGGAACCTCATGGGATCAGAAGGACCCCGGGACTTTGTGGAACTGTCTATGTTTTTCCTTTGGAGCAATTGTCTTGATCAGCATTAGCATCAGCTCAGTTCTGATCCTTGGCCCTTTGGTCACAATCACAGTTCTGGTTTTAGGGCTGGTTCTCTGCTCTGGGCTGTTTTATCATTGGATATCAGCATCAACTTGTTCAGGTCTTTCCCATCTGGTGACTGGTTTCCTGCAAAACACAACTCAAAGCACATGATTAGTCTTTCCCCAAGGTTAAATTTCCTTGAGGCCCACACTGGATCTCTCCATCCTTTCTCCTTACCCACCAGGTATTTCCGGGCCCTTGAGTGAAAACAATCCCACAAATGGGTTTGTCTTGGCCTGAGAGAGGAGTAATCCAAACAGCCTTCCCTAACATACCTCTCAGATCGATGGCTGGAACTTTATCTCCATCTACAGTGTGCAGGGATTCTGCTTGGGCAGGGTCAGCTCGATTGACAGAGCCTCTAGTGTTAACCAGCCAGGTGGCCTTGGTGAAGTGCTTATCCCAGATCTTGGAAGTTCCCTCACCTAGTGCCTTCAGAGTTGTTTTTAACAGTCCATTACACCTTTCAACTTTCCCAGCAGCAGGGCATGATATGGAATGTGATACACCCATTCAATACCATGCTCCCGTGCCCAAGTGACCACTGGATTATTCTTGAAATGAGTCCCATTGTCTGACTCATTTCACTCTGGACT
>NW_020958120.1:0-1007 GCF_003031625.1 Empidonax traillii | reverse complement strand
CATTGGAGTGGTGGGTGTGTAGGGAGCAATCACTGCTGCCTCCCTTCTGAATCACCCTCAGGACCTGGACAAGCCTGGATTTGGTTTGGTTTCCATGAGGCCCTGCAGTGCCAAAGTGGCCCCTTGATTCCAGGAGGCTGCTCAGTGTCCCCGGGATCCTTTGGCTCCAGAATGCCCTGGAGTGTCACAATTATCCCTTCTTTTCATGAGGTTCCCTGTGTCCCTTTCTTTCCATGACGCCCTGCAGTGCCACAATGGTCCCTTTGATTCCATGAGGTTGCACAGTGTCATTACAAAGCTGAGCCCACCCAGCTAGAAGTCTGGGGGTGATCAGGTGGAACTGAGACAAAAAGAATTGGATATTTGAGGAAGGAAAAGGGGGCTTGGCCAAAAGAGAGGAAATATTTTGAGGAGGTAAAAGCAGGTTCAGGGAATTCTGAAGGTGCTGAAGCACAGATTCTGCAAACAATCCTGGTAACGTTTACACTGTTTCTAACCTCAAGCCGCAAAGCCCCCTAAAAGGGCTGCTCCTCACATTGGAAGTAATCTACTGCCCTTATCCCGACCTTAACCTGACCTAAAAGGCAAAGCCCAAATCCAGAACTCCAGATTTATTTGTCCTCTAACGCCCACCCCAATCGCAAGCCTGCATTGTTAATATGAAAAGCCTTTAATCCTGACCCAGCCCAAAAAGCTCTTCCCATAATCCTGAACCAGACCCTGCCAGCAGAACAACAAACCTGCCAAAGTTCTGCCCAATCCCCACCCTGAGCTCTAAAGCCCAAGGCCTGAGCATGAAGCACCTCCGGAGCCCTTGGGAGCAGGGCAAGGACCTGCAGGGCCCAGAGCAGGCCCAGGGGGTTGGCAGAGCAATGGGAGGTGACCTGGATCTGCTCAGCTCTGCAGGGACCCCCAGCAGAAGGGCCTGGGCTCTGTCAGGGATGTCCTGGGGCACAGGGGCTCAGCAGCAAAGCCAAGAAGGCCAAGTGCACATGGCAGCAGCCAGA
>NW_020958119.1:15447-16966 GCF_003031625.1 Empidonax traillii | reverse complement strand
GAGAGAAGGTATTTGCAGACAAGAGAGAGACAGGACTTGGGGAAAACAGTATAAACATTTATTACTAGTAAAATAAAAACTACTAATAAGTTAAAAACTAAAGAACTATATTTATAACAATTTCTACTCAAGTTGAAATGCTATATATACACAGAAATACTTCTTCCCTTTTTATACTAGTCCAAGGAGAAGAAGTAGTCTCATTCTGTATCTTTGGAGTTCCAGTTCTCTCCCTCTAGTAACAGATCTTTAGCAGCAGCACACTTTCATTGCAGTTGGAACTTCTTCTCTCTCCCTCTCGCTCTGTGTTGGCTTCCAGGGCTGGGCTTACCCCCCTCCTGGGCTAAGACTGAAGGCTGGAGATTACTCAGGTCCTGAAGGGTTTTTCTTCCATAGGCTTGCAAGGGGACACTTGCTTACTATGGATCTTCTTCCACAGGGTTACAGGGGCTAATGGTTTAAGAGTCCACTCCTGTTTCCCTATGGAGGTCCCTCCCTATAGGAGAATAGTCTTTGATAGACTTCTCGGCATGGGTCTGGTACGAATCCCACACACACACGGGTTCCAGCATCTCAAATGGGCCATCTCGCTCCAGCATGAGATTTCTCAGAGTCACAAAAACTTTAACAGCAGTATAGATCCACACACGCACGGATCCAGTATTTCACCTGAGTTGTTACTGTTCCAACACAAGTTTCCCTCAGGGTTGCAAATCTCCACCAGGACTTTGCCTCACTTCAGTCCTTTTCATGAAGTCTTGGTTTTCTTTGGTACATCCACAAACTTCTTTATCAGTTGCATGGGGAGTCTCCTTACTTCAACAAGTTTTTATAGGTGGCAGGGATTTATTTTTCAGTTTTTTCCTTGCTAAGGAGAGAGAACAGAAAGGCAGGAGAGAAACAAACCTCCTCTCTTTCGCACTTTACTTTTCTTGCTGCAGTTTCAGCTGCCAGCTCCGACCTTGGAAGCTCCGTTATCTTTCAGCTGGAATTCTTCCACAGCGGCTTCTGTTTAAGCAGTTCGTCTTTTAAACCTTTTTTTCTCTTCACTCTCTTACAAGAGAGAAGGGAAGACTTCAGTACTGCACCTGCTCCCCCCCCGGCCCAAGCCGGGGGAGGAGAGAGTCTGGCCCTGCTTCGGGCCGTTACTCTTCTCTCCTACATGGCTACTACTCTAATTCCAACTGCGCCAACAACCTTCTCTTCCGTTTTCTTGAAGATGTAATTAGCAAAGGCGTTTCTGGACTTTTGATTGGTCTTTTTGTCCGGAAATTACCTGGACAAAACCATCATCAGCCCCAGGGATGGGCTGAGGGGGCAAAACCACGACACCTGCACTTTTAATTTACCATCAGTACCTGGGTTTATCCCTGTCCAGCACAACTTGGAACTGCTTTTCCAAGTCCCACAGAATCTGAAACAGTTTTAAAGCATTTGGGTTTGGCATGGGGGGCTGGATGTGAGGTAAAGATGTAGTCAAGCAGCTAGGTGGGCTTAGTCCTGAGAATGGGCTATTACA
>NW_020958119.1:11569-15426 GCF_003031625.1 Empidonax traillii | reverse complement strand
GTTCCAGGTGCCAGTGCCCCAACAGACTGCAGGGCACAGCATCAGACCATTGCTAGTGGAGGGAGACAATGTTCTTTGTTGCAAGATACTCAGTTTACACCATAAACTCTTCATTCCTGGGTCTCTTGGTTGCCTACAGTTCTAGAATGTGTTTGGTAAAAGAATTACACGGGTAAGAGCTTGTCGTGGGAGGTTTCTTAGTCACGGAGTATAGAGATATCATTGCTCCCTGTAGGAGGCATGTTTGGACCAGGGCAGGAGGTGCATTATGAAATTTATTCTCTGCTGCTCCCTTTCTCATCAGGATTTCAAGGAGCAGATAGTCCATCATGCTGCAACCATCTTCCTGATCAGCTTCTCATACTGTGCCAATTACATCCGCATTGGGACGCTGGTGATGGTGATTCATGATGCCTCGGATTGCTTCCTAGAGGTGAGCTCCACAGCTTCCCTGCCAGGCAAAACCCATTTAGCAATGCTCTCCAGCCTCAGGGTGTCCCTCAATCCAGCACAACATGGGCCAAGCACTGGGGTGTTCCACAGATCCTTCATGCTGATCTGCTGGCCCAGCCGAGGGTGCCCTGCAGAGAGCTGGGCAGGGCTGTGGTTCCCTGCATGCAGGTTGTGTTGTGCTGTGTCATTACCCTCCTGGAGTATGTGCAGATGCTGTTTTATTGTTCTTTCTCCTTCCAGCCAACGAAGATATTCAATTACATGAAGTGGAAAAAAACTTGTGACAGCCTCTTTATGATCTTCTCAGCTGTTTTCCTGATCAGCCGCCTGGTCGTTTACCCTTACACGTGAGTGCTGCAGTCAGGGGACATGGCAAAGCTGCCCTCTGACAGACAGGAGGATTAGCTGGGTGCTGCAGCCTGTGCTTCTGGGTCCTGGAGCATGTGTCCCTGCTGTTTGCACAGGCTCAAGTGCCACATGGCTGTTGCACCTCCCTTGGAGTTTATAGAGTAGTCTCGAAGCCCTGAAGGGTCCTGCAGAGGAGGAGTCTTCGGCCTGAGGCTCTACCCTGCATATTTTGGGGGGCAGAGGGGGGAACTGAGAGTTGGTTCACATGTGTTATAGATAAAGATGGAAGTGGCTGATCCGAAACTTCCTCTGTGATCAGAACTTTCTGGGGTTTAATTATGGCCCTATTAACAACATGTTTTCCCTCCACTGCAATTCCCTCTCTTCTGCAGAGTGCTGTATAACACCTACTATTACTCCATGGAGATATTCCAACCCTTCTTTGGATACTACTTTGTGAATACTCTCCTGATAATTCTGCAGCTGCTCCATGTCTTCTGGTCCTGCCTAATTATTCACATGGTCTACAAGTTCATCCTCCAGGGCACGGTATGCATCAGTCTGTAGTACCCTTTACACCACATGGGGAGAGAGGGTCCACCTAGACTGCTTGGGAGCACAGGGGTCCATCTGGGATGGATTCCTTCTTGCCCTAGTGAAAGTACACGTGTACATCCCAAACAGTGAGGTGAAAGGAAACTCAGTATTATTATTAGGGAAAGTTGACCCCAAAAAATTTTATGAGTCCCTACAACATTGGGTCCACTTCTGATGCTTGTATTCAGTGAAAGTGTGGATTGGACTCCTGGAGATACTTCCATGAACAAAGCCAGTGACATCTGAGTAAAGATGCCAGCACTTGGTGCAGTGTGATTTGCATTTGTAACAAAACTAAGAACTGAAGGCAAGGGAAGCTCTCATGATTGGTAAGGCCAGTGCAAAAGTTCTTCCCTTATTGTACAGAATTTTTGATTACAGTGTTACTGAGATCACAGAATCATGGAGTGGCCGGGGTTAGAAGGTACCTCTGGAAGCCTTGTCTGTATTTTCTGACTCAAGCAAGGTCACCTAGAGCAGGTTGCCCAGGACAATGTCCAGATGGCTTTTGAGTATCTGCCAGGATGGAGACTCCATAACCTCTCTGGTCACCCTGTGCCAGTGCTCCAACACCCCCTCAGTAAAAAAGTGTTTTCTGATGTTCAGGAAGAGCCTCCTGTGTTTCAGTTTGTGCCCATTGCCTCTTGTCCTGTCTCCAGACACTGCTAAGAAGAGCCTGGCTCCATCTTCACCCCTCCCCTTCAGGCACTGATCTACATTGACAAAATCCCCCCCAGCCTTCCTTTCTGCAGGCTCAGCAGTCCCAGGTCTCCCAGCCTTTCCTCAGAGAAGGTGCCCCAGTCTCTCCATCATCTCTGCAGTCCCTCACTGGACTCTCTCCGGTGTGTCCATGTCTCTCGTAGTGGGGAGCCCACCCTGGGACACAGCACTGTGTGGCTGTGGCCTCCCCAATGCTGAGAGGAGGATCCCACCCCTGACCTAACAGGCCAGGAAGGGCAGGGGCACAGCAGTGGCTCAGGTTCAACTCAGCATCTGCTGGAACCTCCAGGTGTTTCTTAGGGAAGCTGATCAGCACCCAGCACGCTCTGGTGTCTGAGGTTGTTCCTCTCCCTGAAGGTGCAGGATTTCACTCTTGCCCTTGCTGAACTTCACAAGGCTCCTGTCAGCCCTTTTCTCCAGCCTTCCAGGTCCCTTGGAATGGCAACACCGTTCTCTGGAGTATCAGCTGCTCCTCCCAGTTCTGTGTCTTCAGCAAACTCATTGAGAGTACACTTTGCCCCATCATGCAGGTCATTAAAATGCTTCTTGTATGGATTGTGTTACAGTGCTGAAGGTGTCTACAGAGTAGGTGTTTCTGTCTAATCCAGCTACCTGGGCTCTTCTTGCAGCAGCAGAGGGAAACAGGCATGCCCAAAGCATGGTCCATTCCATACTGCAGCTGGCAGTGCTGTTCATCAGGCACAGAGCAACCAGAGATGAATTTCTGAGCTGCAGCTGTATAAACTGACGTGAAATGCATCCCACATCCCACTCTTTCTGGCCTGTCTGTTTGCTGTGAGACCAAACTGCTGCTCAGCATGAAATTCTTCCCAAAAATCAAAGCCATGACCTAATGGCATTAGATTGGCCACGTGCCAAGGACCAGTCAGCGCCTCGTGGGAACTGACCTCAGAGCCCAGGATGACTTGTTTTATTAGTACCCAGCTGAGGAATCCTGTCTTATGGGAACTGAGAACAAGCATCTTCATGCATATTGTTCCCATTTTCTTTGTCTGCTTTCCCTTTATCTGCTACCTTAAGTAGCACGGAGGAAATTACTTGCAAATCAGGAAACAGAAACTTCACAGGGCAGAAAATGGAGATGCAACTGAAGATGGCCTTTTATTGTTTTCCTGATTCTAGTGTGGGCTGAATTACCATTGCAGTTATTGTTGTGTAAAATGATGAGGCAATAAGTAGCCTTTTTAGAAGGAAATGAACCATCAGGGAGGGAAATATTGAAGCATATCCAGAATTTTTCCTGGTTTATCTAAAAACCAATCTGCCAGTTTTGATGTAAAAATATATTTGAGAACTTTCCTCATTAAGCAGTGAACAGCAAAAATAAATTTTCCTAAACAGATCTGTCTCGATGATATTTAGTGCCCTAAAGCAGTATCAGCAAGAATACAGAACATTCTCCCCTTTTTTAGAGGCATGAAACTCTTGATCCAGTCAGAAGTTCACATTCTTCTCATGGGCCTTTCTGGTCTCCAGTTTTCCTCTCTGGCTACAGGATTATCATCACCACATTCTCACATGATGTTCCCTAATCCTGGTAATTAGAACTCAGATCCTGAAGTACAAGTTTCACTCCCTCACAGAGGGAGCAGCTGGATAGTTCCTTTGGGAGTCTTGCCAGGTGTAAGGTCTCAGCCACATTCTCTGGCCATGAATGGATAAACTTGGAAATATTGACTGTTATTTGTCCTTATGCTGCAGATCCAGGCTCTGCATAT
>NW_020958119.1:4952-10391 GCF_003031625.1 Empidonax traillii | reverse complement strand
AGCCACCCGGGCCAAGTGTGAGCAGAAGTTAGCTCTTGCACCTTTGGGGAAATATAAAAGAGCTTGACTAAACTGCCTCCCCCATCCTTTCCCCATGCTCTGGTGACCAGAGCAGCAGTGTGGATCTCGTCAGGCTTACACTGTTGTCCTCAGTCCTGGGCATCTGTGGTTTGGTGCTGCTTCTCAGCCAGTAACTCCTAAAGGTTATCAGGAGCACAAACAGGATTCCACTCAGACTGAGATCAGACAGGGAGAAGCTGTTTCTGAGGGCGTAAGAGCTGAGGGGCAGAGCAGGACTGTGCTCACACAGGACTGTGCTGAGGGTGAGTGGCTGAGGCAGCGGGTGAACGTTCAGCCTATGGCTCAGCCAGCACTGCTGCTTGTGCTGTGTTTGTCTTGCTTCTCACTTACCTGTTCTTGTAGATGGAGAAGGACATGAGGAGCGACACAGAAGAAAGCGACAAGGATGAAGAAAGAGATAAAATTAGGGAAAAGGAGAAGAACGGGACCACGCACTTCAGCAACGTGACCAGCAATGGGTACATCCAGAGGAACGGCTCTGAGCCCCCGAGCAGCAGAGCCCACCTCGCCAACGGCCACGTCAAGGACAGATAGCTGAGGTGCACGTGCTGCTGGTCTGGCCTCCAGGGAACACAGGCCACCATCTGTAGGAAAAGTTTTGCTCACTGTGTAGATAAAATGGAGTGCAATTGCAGTATCTTAGCTGAATTTCTGCTTCCCTGTAAACAGAACTGTTTATAGTCAGTGATGCTTGAAGGAAGTTTTTGGTCTTCCTTCTGCAAAAACTTACTGTAGGTTGTAGCCTTGGAAAAGATAGAAAGGGATCAAAGTGGTTTGACTTGTATTAGACTGTACCATAGTTGTCAAATGTTTTAATCTTGAAAAATAATTTAAAAAGGTGGGTAAACTTTGTCAAGTTTTACCCACCTTATGTTGTTTGATAGGAATCTGCTTAGCCTGGATCAGCCTCTGGGGGCCTGGCCCATCACCAGTAATGATTATGCCCAACAAGTGTGAGACTCCATATCGTAACCCTGGGACACTTCTTTGGAAAAGACAAAGTGCCCTGTGACACTTGGAAAATTAAAACTGAGCATAATGAAATGAAAGCTCTGGAAAGACATAGGAGGAAACATGTTCATCTCCAAGGAAGTACTCTGTCTGCCAGTGACCAGTTCTGTAATGGTGTGGATCTCAGTCCCTGTTTGGGGTCAGCATTATTGCCTCAGAGGTGGGAACTCCAAAGCCCAGGCCAGAGGAGCACCCACCCAAATCATAGTTGGAAGAGCTGGAAAATCCAGGCAGCTGTTTCTCAACTGTCAAGTAATCCTTTAAACTTTTCTCAGAAGGAAACAGTCAGGAGAAGGGAGGTGACAAGGAACTATATAACCTAGAAGACAACACTGATGAAAGTGCTCATGTTTTCACCTAGTGTGACTGGCACAGTGGGAAATGTTTACACACTCAGCTTGTGGCAAGAAGGGAATATGTTTCCCCTGTCCTCAGAGCAAAAAGGATCCAGAGAAAATCTGCTGAACCTTATGGAATAATGCTTTAACACAGCTTC
The DNA here is from genome assembly GCF_003031625.1 of Empidonax traillii. Classification (NCBI taxonomy): domain Eukaryota; kingdom Metazoa; phylum Chordata; class Aves; order Passeriformes; family Tyrannidae; genus Empidonax; species Empidonax traillii. Next base: position 8,803 of record NW_020958119.1, on the reverse strand, counting down.
TAACTCTAGGGCCTTTGCCAAGTGTATCAAGAGCAGGAAGTGTAAAGCAGTGATCCATGAAGTCATGATGCAGTGCTGTTTTAGTTTGTTTAGATGCCATATCTTGTATCCTGGGTAGTCTTAGATTCTGAATTCTGCAATCCCTTAAAACATTTAAATTAGTGTTACATGAATTTCTCTTTTATAGGTCAATTAATCTATGAAACCAAAGTATTAACTGATTCACTGTAATGAGTGCAGGGACTTCAACTGCCAAGGCCATGCAGACACTTCCCTCTATGTGCCCAATGTTCACTTGGGGGGAATAGGACATGGACCAAGGAGATGCCTTATTTGAGGAGGTGGTGCACATGTTTAAATTAAAAGGCAAGTGACAGCATGGAAAGACAAGAGGGTTTTCATCAATCCACTCAGGCCACCTGAGATGTGACTGAAAAAGATTTGATCTGATGAGCTTGTTGTGCTCATCTTTGGTTTCAGTCAAAACTCATTTGGAGGATTGGGTTTCTAAACTGGAATTGGATAATTTCAGAGGGGAAAAAGTAGTTCCAGTACGGGTAATTCCAGGGCAGTAACATGGTGTGAGAGGAGAACATCTGCTCCTGCATTGTCATTGAAATCCGTATTTGCTGAGGATAGTTTGTCTCTGAAACCTGGAGCTAACTGAAGTTGGAAGCACACGTTTTGTATGCTGTGAACTGGGTGACCTTGCCCCTCTGCAGGTGGTGTGCTCAGGAGGGATGGATATATATCATTTTGTACTACTGAATGTAAACATTCTTTATAAATAACTTTTAAAAGGTTTGATTGTCTGTGCTCTTTTCTACTTCTTTAACTACCAGGAGGTGACCTGGCTGGCTGCACCTTACAGGTGCACATGTGATGAGGGAGACACGTGTGGCTGCCACTGCCAAGGGGAGGATATTGCATACCCAGGACAGCCACACTGGGCTGTGCCAGTAGAGAACTGGAGCTGCCTGGTTTGTCTCCTGGGATAGGGAATGTTGTTGGGCAAGATGGGGGAACAAAAACTGAGACTGCTGGGGCCTTGAAGGTGCCAGAAGATCTCAATGGCTCTGGACAGTCTCCCCCAGGACCCCCATCCCCACCCTTTGTCAGGTGTCAGAGCTGATTAACAGGGGAGGGCTTTGTAGCCTTAGAAAGAAAAGCCTGATAGAAAGAGGGGGCAAGAGAGATGTCCCTGCTGACACTGTCACCAGGTGGGGACTTTAGTCATCCATGCAGCAGTGCGTGATTGAAATCAGCCACCCCCTCGACACCCACTAAACTACTGTCTTGTACTAGGACATCTTACCCCACCTCCAAGCTCACGGGCAGGTCAGAACAAGTGATGCTATTTCACCCTAGTCTGTCATACTCATGGAACTGAGCAGGAGGTGGGGACAGAGGGGGATGAGCTGTTGAACTGGGAATCCTGATTTAGCAGTGAGCTTTATGCCTCGCTGCTACCTGCGTGCTGCAGGCAGCCTCTGCTTTCTGTGCCCAACATCTTTACCAGGATGGGGGTGTCAGAGTGGTTCTGGCACCATGAATTCTGGCTGCCACCTGGAGCTACCTGGGAGGACTTGAAGGAGTCTGCAGACGTCCACTACCCGCAGCCTCAGGACCTGCTGCTCTGCATCCCTGGTGCTCTGCTGTTGATCTTTGTCCGGTGCCTCTTTGAAAGGTGAGTGCAGCACCTCTGGCTTCTCCTGACACTGTCCAGTGTCTTGCAGGGTTGCTCCAGAATAATCCTTACCTGCCTCCCAGCCACTACACTACAAAGTGTACAGGGGCTTGTCCCCAGGAACGCTGAATCTGTGTTTTCATGGCAGATGGTATTTGTGTGGCAGCCCTTTGGCCTGCCCTCACTCTCCTGTACCTCTGCCATAACCTGTATGAGCAGATGTGAAAAGACAATTCCATCACTCAGTCACACCTGAGCTGTGGGTGGAGGGTCCCTCTGGAGAGAGACAAGTGGAAGCTTGCAACACAGACAGGGATTTACTGGTGTTGGGAGCCACCAGCTGAGCCAGGGTTCAGCCTGAGGGTGCTGTCTGAGGCCCCCACCCCAGCACAGAGGCTGGAGCAGGGGGTGACCATGGCTCCCAGAACTCACTGTGGGACCACTTTGCTCACACCAGTCCCTGCCCAGCTCTGCCCTGTGTCCTCCTCCCAGCACCAGAGGACCCCAGTTCCACCAGAGGTGATGCACTCCAGTGTCTCACTGTGGGCACTTCACCCCAGGGGAGCCTGAGGGTCAGCTGGCATCTCCCCAGGATTCATGTGTGGAAATGAGGCAGGTCCACATGGCTCATGCCAGGAAACTATCTCAGCAAATCTCCCCCGAGCGCTGGCTCCTGCCTGCAGGGTGCAGCTGTGTGAGAGATGTGGTAGACACGAGCTGTAGGGAGAGCCAGAATTAATTCCAGTGTCATCAGGTCTTCCCTCAAAGAAGCAAAGGCCTGTTGCACTTGCCTGGCTTCCTAGAAACAACATGATTTAGAAAGCAATGCCTCCCAGTAGATCTTTCTTGCAGGAACCAACATATCCCCACATGTTGTGTCCTTGGCTCCTGCAGGCAGTGGACAGGTACCCTGGGCACAGAGCACATGGGACACTCAGGGGCACTTGCAGACTGGTTTTGTGGCAGTCTGGACTGCTCAGGAATGCTGTAAAGGGGACCAGCATGCACACCAAGAGAGACATGCTCTGTGTCTGGGGACCTCAGCAGAATGAGTTATTGCTTACTTAGCAGTGGTCACTGTTGTCTCCACTGCACAGCCAGCACCCCTCCCCTTTGTTTTGGTGCCACTGTGTCTGTCTGAAGGAGCACTGATCTGACACAGGCACTGGGCTGTGCATGTGCTCTGGGGCAGTGCTGGGTCCCCAGGGCTGTGAGTGCAGAGCTGGTTGTGTGAGCTCTGGGGCAGTGCTGGCCCCTGGGGCAGTTCATCCATGCACAGAACAGCAGCACCTTGCTGCTGGCTGACCCTGGCTCCCAGTGTGGGCACACAGGTGCTTTTCTGCCTGAACTCTCCTCTTGCAGAACTGTGGCTCTGCCCTTGGGCAGGGGGTTGGGTGTGAGGGACAAGCGGAGGCCCAAAGTCCAGACCAACGCCACGCTGGAAAGCTTCTACGTTCTGCTGGGCAGAACCCCAAAGGAGGTGAGTGGCCCCAGTGTCCCACTGTCCCCAGAGCCCAGGCAAGCAACACCCCCTTTCTGTCCAGGTACCCCAGGCCAGCCAAACCTGCCTCACAGGCAAGATAGTTACTGCTCACCACCCTTCCTGGGAAGGAGATATATAAGCAGATATTCCAGCACCTTCCCATGTGTCCAACTGCTGCAATCCCAGCACGTCCTGACCTGCTGTGTGTCAAACACAGGTGCTGTGAGAGCTGCTGGCTCTGGCAAGAAGGGAGCCATCACCCCTTTGGGTACAGTCTATTAAGGCTCAAGAATCACAGAATCATTTAGGTTCGAAAAGCTGAGATCTTCAAGTTGAACCATTGTTGCAATGATCTCTGAGTTAGTAGTAAAATGGCTAAGGGTTTCTGTGTAGACCAGGCCTCTGACCAGGCCTCTGATCGGAATGTACCAAGCTATGCAAGATTAAATAGAAACAATTATGGGAAGGAACTGAAGCATAAAGAACATGCATCTGGTGGTGGGAGTGAGGTATGCGAATTATAGAGTTAGGCAACTGGGGATGATTGATAATGACCTTAGCTAGGAGTTAATCAATTGGATGAAATATTAAGCTTCATCATGTACCTTTGAAGTGGTAGCTATAGAAATGTTTTGTTTGTCTGAGTGTATAAAAGATGTGCTTGAAATGGACAACGCGGGA
>NW_020958119.1:0-4659 GCF_003031625.1 Empidonax traillii | reverse complement strand
ATCATGTACCTTTGAAGTGGTAGCTATAGAAATGTTTTGTTTGTCTGAGTGTATAAAAGATGTGCTTGAAATGGACAACGCGGGATTCGGGCTTTGGGCGCTAGCCCCCTGTATCCCCGGGCCCTCAATAAAGCACCGGCAATAAACTAACATTCTGTTGGTTTCTGCTTATATCGTGACGGGCAACACCATTAACCCAGCACTGCCAAGGCCACCTCTAAACCATGTCCCCAAGTACTACACCTCCACATCTTTTCAATCCCTCCAGTCCCGCTGGACACACCATTGCTGGCACAGGCTGGGTGCCAGTGGCCTTCTTGGCCACCTGGGCACACCTGGGCTCATGTTCAGCCACCATTGACCAGCACCCCCCAGGCTCTTCTCCACCAGGCAGATTTCCAGCCACTCTGCCCCAAACTTGGAGCATTCTTGTGACCCCAGGGTAAGACCCAGCGCTTTGCCTTGTTGACTCTCACACCACTGGCCTTGGCCCATCGATCCAGCCTGTCCAGTTGCCTCTCTGGAGCCTTCCTGCCCTCCAGCAAATGAACACTCCCATCCAGCTCGGTGTCATCTGTGAACTGACTGAGGGTGCCCTCGATCTCCTCTTCCAGACCATCTATGAAGATATTAAACAGGGTTGGCCCCAAAACTGAGCCCTGGGGAGCACCACTGGTCACCAGCCCCCAGCTGGATTTAGCTCCACTCACCACCACTCTGGGCCTGGATCCTGACTCACACTGACACATGGATTTTAAAAACAATTTTTGACTTAAACCTTTATGAAGCTTTGTCAGAATAATTAAAAATGCTCATGAGCTCATATTTACATTCATTTTAATCACAATTTATAAATCTTAAGTCTACGTAGTGTTATTTGGAATTCATGTAGAAAATAAGGATGCTGAAAGTGATGTCTTTGAGCCTGTGACTGTGCAGCCACTCCAACAGCTGGATGGTTTTGCTGACATTACTGAATGAATTATGTGCTTGTTTCTTTATCATCACAGGCCGAAACTTTTTTTTTATCTTCAGGTTTGTTATCTGTAGCTGATAATCATAAGTCAAAATTGTATCAGAAGTGGAGAAAAATGTATTTAGACTTTTATACCCAGACATTGCATCCCATTGAGTACAGCTGCTAAAATTTAACCAAGGAGAGGCTGTGCTTATTTCTGAACCTGCATTTGGACATGTCTGAAATTGGGGTTTAAAAATGGCCACAAATCATCTGGGAGTTCACAAATGCAAATAGAATTGATAGGATTTTTTTCCAAAGAAAGGTGTTCTTTAGGGAAAGGCAGATGGGCAGCCTGTGGGAGCACAGCTCTTCCCCTCCCACAGGGACCAGCAGCCTCCAGAAGGCTCAGTCCTGCCTCCCTGCTCTGTTTTCCAGGAGGACCTGATTTCACTGGCCAAGCAAAGTGACCTGCCCATCAAAGAGGTGCAGACCTGGTTCCGGCACCGGCGGGCCCAGGACCACCCCAGGCTGAGCAAGAAGTTCTGTGAGGTCAGGTAGGTGGGTCAGTGGAGGCTTCCAGGGGAACCTGCTGCCAGCAGAGCCTTGTCCCCTCCCTGCAGCACTGCCAGCTTCATCCTCCCTCCCTCTCCGTCCCTTCCTTCCTTCCCTCCCTTCCCTTCCTTTACCTTTAAAAGTGAAAGTTCCCTCAACAGAGTCTAGTGGCCTTGATGGAGAACAGGTTTAAATCTCAGGTGCTGGAGGGATTTTGAGCACTCTAGCCATTTTCAAAATGCATTCACTTCTTTTCAAGATGATCTTGATACAAAATTAGCATTTTGAGATATTGTCAGCATGGGCATAAAATAAATCCATGAAGTGCAGTTAGTAGGCAGTGCAAGCCATGAACAGAGGGAGGCAAAACCTGAAAAACACCAGAAAGCACCAAAATCTTCATTCCTTTTCCTCAACCTGTTTGTTCTCCTATATGAAATCTTCCTGCTTATCTCAGCAGCACATGAAGTCAGGATGGAGAGAGGAGTCACTAAGTCTCTTGATCAAAAGAATCAGGTTATCTCTGGTTCTCACCTTGAGGTTTAATGATGTATGAACACAAAGACCCCCATCAAGTAAGAGATCTGCTCTCATTCCCCTTCTGAAAAATAAATTATTCAGTGCTTGAATCCTGTTACTTTGCTTTTTTTCAAAAATATTCTCCCCCTGAGAGCTTGTTCAGTGCTCCATATGCAGCATTTCTGAGGAAAGTGATAAAACCCCAGTACTCCTGTGCCATCACTGGGAAAAATTAGGTGCCTTCCACAGGCTGGGGTGTATAAGCATAGGTGATCTACAAACACCCACACAACAAAAGGTGACAGGGAGAGGCAGCTTGGTAGTCTTGCTGCATCCTCTTTAACTGGTGGAGTGCACAGGGAATCTGGGCACAGTGAGGGCACAGCAGAGCCTGGGTGGGCTGTGGGTACCTTGTTGCCTTACAACACATGCTTGCTGTGCCAATGGAGCTGAGATTCTGCAAATTCCTGTCCAAACGAGCATAGGTTCCCCTGTGGGCATCCTGGGCACAGCCTGGACAGCTATTCCAACTCTGGAGGAGGACTTAATTCCTTGTTTTGTGTTTTAGCTGGAGATTCACATTCTATTTTACCTCATTCTTCTCTGCACTGGCTCTTCTGTATGATGTAAGTATGTGAGCAGGTGTGAAGTGACACCTTGCAAGGGTACCTTGTTGATTGCTAATGATGCTCATGGTCCCACCCCAAGACAATGTGTGGCCATCACTACGTGGCCAGAGACAAAGAAGGACAAATTCAGGGGTATGGAGCAGAACGATCCCTAATCCTGATGCAGGATAAAACACTTCCCCTTTCCCTTGCTGGGCCTGGCTGGGTGTCAGTGATGTCAGTGGTGTTATCATGCTCTCCTTGTCTCAGATCCTTGTGCAAGTGCTTCACCACAGATTCCCCCACACAGCTCCTGCATCTCAGACAAGAGCAGACCCTGCCCCGGCTCTGCCTGCTGCCCACTCTTTATCAAGACCCTTTGTGTGACACCCTGTGCATTCACTAACGACAAATGCATTTTGCCAACCACTTTCTCCAAAGCTCAAAGCCAGACTGGATCTAGCATGGGCCCACGAGTTCTTGCAGTATTTCTTCCCGTGCTCATCATGCCATTAAAAGGCTATGGTTTCTTACTGATGCCTTCTCTCTGAACAGAAGCCCTGGTTTTGGGACCACACCGTGTGCTGGTTGAAATTTCCACAACAGGTGAGCAGCAAGTACATGGAATCACAGGCTAATTCATACTGGAAGGGGTATAAAGAGGTTTCTTGCCCAACCTCCTGCTCACAGCTCTCAGCTGTGGGATCACACCAGGTTACCCTGGGTTTGCTCCAGCTGAGTTTTGAAAACACTCAAACATGAAGACAGCCCAGCCTCATGGTGAAAAGCTTTATCCTTATAACTCCTTATATCCACCTGTTCTCTTTCAACATCCCTCCCATCACTCACCCTCACATCACACACCAGGACAGCTTGGCTCCATCTGCTTGACAAGCTCCTCATAGATGCTCCATATGAGCATGGGGAGCTCTGCCCTGAGCAGACACCACTTCCCATGAGTTTCTTTGTCACCCAAACCTGGCTGGAAGTGGCTCTGTGTGTGGTCAGGACATCTGATGTCTCAAAGCAGGGCTGGAGATGAGGTGTCTGACCCCCTGAAGAGGGGAGACCCCAGATGCTGTCAGTCCCTCTGCAGGCTGGCCAGGCTGGTCCTGGTTTTGGACCTGCCTGTCAGTGCATCAGCAAACAGTTCAGTCATTGGGAACAGGAAAATTTAGGCATGACCAAGCCCTGCTGTCCCAAATGCAGATTGAATGAAGGGGCTTTGCCCAGGAAGACCCTTCTCCTCTCCTGTCCCCCAGGGCTAGGCAGGGCCATCATGCTGCCAGTTGCTTATCTTGCAGCCTCTCCCACCTGCACTGGGCTGGTTCTACCTCCTGGAGCTCTCCTTCTACTGCTCACTCATGGCCACCCTGCCCTTCGATGTGAAGAGGAAGGTGAGTGACAGCAGCACAGCCACAACCAGCAGTCTGTCCCCTCCTGCTGTCGGCTCCCCAGGGCTGCAAAGGAGAAGGCACATGTGCTGCTGGGAACACCCTTGAGCACGTGAGCCCCTCCAGCACTCAGATCCCACCACTGCACTGGGCCCTGCTCGTGCATGGTGTGGCCTCTCTGCCTCTTTGGCTGGGAGGGGCTGGGACTGACACGAGGGGTCCCCACGCCTGGCCAGAGGACAGACACTGTGTGGATGTGGCACCACAGCCCTTCCCAGCTCTGCTCTCAGGGGCTGCCTGCACTAGAGGGCCGTGTCTGCTGATGGGAGGGGCCTGGGCTGCTCTGATGAGGGTCCTGTAAATGCATGTGTGACTTTTGCAGCATGGGATGAGGTGACCTCCCGTACCCAGCACCCAACCTTGCCCTCACCTCGTTCTGCAGTGGAGACTGCTCAGAGCTGCAGTACAGTGGGAGCACTGATGCTTTGTGGAGGTGTTTGACATGACCTAGTGAGGACGCAGCATGCAGGAACAGATGCTGCCAGGTCAAAGGCTGACAATCTCCCTTCTCATGGCAGGACTTTAAGGAGCAGATCATCCACCACATCACCACCATCACTCTGAT
>NW_020958118.1:14682-16969 GCF_003031625.1 Empidonax traillii | reverse complement strand
CTGCTCAGGTTGCTTTAAGAAAACGAGGACCCAACTAGAGACAAGGGAAGGTGGACGTTCTGCAGAGGGCAAGCAGGTCTCCTGCCCTTCCCTTGTTGTGCCTCTGCAGGAGCAGAGTGGAATACATAAATCTCTGGCTCCAGCTAGAGGCCATTGGTGGCTGCGTCTCTCCCCTGAACAGAGCTCTGCTGAGAAAGGGCCGCTCTGCTCTCTGAAGGCGCCTGGTGCCAAAGGCCCAAGAGATCAGAGGGAATGAGAAGAGCAGAGAACAGGTCTGGGAGTGTTGAAGGCCTGGTGGGATGGGGCTTGGAGAAACCACATCTGCTGGAAGGTGTCCCTGCCCATGGCAGAGGGGTTGGAACCAGATGAATTTTGAGGTCCCTTCCAGCACGTGCCATTCTGAGATCTCATGAGGAGAGGGGCGGGGGTGGCAAAAGGCCTAATTTGGGAGGAGAACCAATTCAGCACTCTCAGTATGGTTGAGCTCAGTGCCAGTGTTCACGAGAACAGATTCACAGCTAGTGTGATTTCCCAAGACTCTAGGCCTGGTTGAGTTCCGTACAAACTTGCACGATCCAGGTACCAGAATAGTACTCTTTATTAAAACAAGGGGAAAGCATTTTCTGGATTGGCAGTCATAAATGCCATGAATACAGAGTGCTAATACGTGTTGAAGGAAATAGTGGGAGACCTATTAGGGCTATATTTATGTAATGATAATAGTAGAATATGAAAGAAATGACCTATGAACTATATTGTGAATAAGAATTAAAGTAAACCTTATATATTTATAGAATAAAAAATTAAGGTCAGCTCCAACAGAGTCTGGGGAGGCCATACTTGGTGTAATGCTGACCTGAAGTGTCCCTTAAGGGGACAAGAGGAGACACTGGGAGAGATTTCTATGGGCTATACTGATATATAAAGATAATATTATAGGAAATAAATGAGATATATATGTGCTATACTAAATATTTACATGTCCTATGAATTCTATGTATACTAAAGAAAAACTTTTTTTAGCTAAAAAATGTCAGGTCAGGTCCAACAGGGTGTGCACAACGCTGACCTACGGATGGCCCTTCAGGGATCAATAAGGGATAGGGTCTGGGATGAGGTGATTCTCCACCCAAGCCACCGTGAACAACAGGAGGAATATTAGCAATGCTTGTCAGCTCTGACCCCCCAAGCACAGCTGAGCGCAGGGAGTCTTCTTTCAGCGGCCGTCTTGCAGCATTGTTGAGATGCGATGTCCCAGTTCAAGGCACTCATCCATAGCCTGCGAGTGGGCGGCGGGATCCTGTGCCAGGCGATGGAAGAGGTTGAGTGGCTGGGCGGTTTTGACATCCAGGGGCAAGATAATCTCCTCAGGCAAGGTCCGGTTGCCCACAACGAAGTGGTCCAGGCGTTTCTCCTCCAGGGAGCCGTACAGGTACTGCATGGAATCCTCCAGCCGCTGCAGGAAACGCGTCATGCGCCAGCCTGAGACGGGGATGATGTTCAGGAGGTGCATCACAATGGTCTTCAGGGTGTAGGTGGAGAAGCCAATGCCCACCACAGCACGGGCCAAGAGCTGCAGGCATCTGAGGTGCCAGCTGTCCCGTGGAGCCTGCCGGGCAATGTGCCTGAAGAACTTCCTCTCTGCCACGGCGTAGGTCTCCGGCCACATTGTGCTTGGGGTGAAGAGGGCCTCTGTGGGCTGGCTGCTCACATAGATGTGTGAATTGCCTTCTTGCACCCCAAACAGCACCTCAACCATCAGGCTCTCTCCGCCTCTGCTCACCTTGAATTTACAAGAGCGGCTGGAGGGCAGCAGCACTAATTGCCAAGTGTGTGACTGAGGCAAAGCCAGCCAGGCTGCTCTCACCAGCTGGTAGAACCAGCGGGCAGTTTTCTCCACATCGAGGTAGGAGTCAGAGCAGAGGATGTTTAGGAAGTTGGGCTCCTCGTTCCTCCTCTGCTCTTCCTCTGGGTGGTGGAGGAAGCACAGGACGTTCTCATCCTGTTGCTCCCTCCTGCAGGTGCACACCGGTTCCACGCGGATGTAGAAGTTCCTCCCAGGCAACTGGCCCAAAGTGTCCATCTCCAGATGAAAGACGTGCCCTGGGGGAGGAGTGAGGGGGACAAGGACACTGTACACGACATCCTCCTCCCGGGGACTCCAACCTTCAAAGGCACTGCCCACCCCAATGGCTCGTTGCAGCATTGGGTAGGAACTGTTGGACAAGATGTGTCCAAACACAAGGGAGAAGTTGTCCATCAGGAAAGTTGTCATCTCGCTCCCTTC
>NW_020958118.1:10929-13658 GCF_003031625.1 Empidonax traillii | reverse complement strand
TGGATGAGGGTTTGCAAAAGCATGAAAAGGAACACTTTGGAAGCCATGGTCTGCAGGAGAGAGAGAAGGAGTTGAGTGTGGATGAAAGGGAGGGAAGGAGCTAAAGGTGAGGGGAGTAGGGATGGGAGGTGCAGGGATGTGGGAGCAGGAAGGAGAGGGCCCCAGGGCAGCTGGTGGGTAGCCAGGTCTACTGCCCCAGGAACAGCAGCACCATTGTATGCCCAAGGTGTTCTGGTGAGGGATTGCCCCTGCACAGAGAGTGAGAACCCATTCCCAGGGACAGAGTTTCTGCCCCAGCCCTCGTGCAGCCCAGCCTCGGCCCTGCGTGTGTACTCACCAATTGTCCAGGCTATACTGGGGCAGCGTTACCTGCTGGGGCCCTCTGGAGCTGCCCCCATTGTGACACAACCCCTGTGATGTCACAAGAGTCAGATCACATCACAACAGGGCCAGCCCTGCTGGTCATCTCCACTCCAGCTCAGCAATTCCGAGTGGGCCTGGTGTAATGGTTAAGGCTGCCCTTGAGTTAATCTTCTTCCAAGAAGTTCCGTTTTTCTTTCTTTGCGATTTGTTATCATCTCCTCTTCAGTGGCAGTCACATGGAATATCCAGGTTTCAAGGGAGCTTCAAGGATGTTGCAGTCCAACCCCCAACTCCGCACTGGTTGAGCTTAAATTAAATTATGAATTATGGAAGTTGGAAAGACCCTTATGATCTTTAGTCCATCTTCAAAGCTTACACTGCCTATTCCACCAATAAACCATGTACCCAAATAACACATCGACAGGCCCTTTCAATGCCTCCAAGGATGGTGACTCAGCCATTCCCTGGCTAGTCTGTTTTTAAAGTGGAGAAGCTTCTCAGTGAAGGAATTCTTCCCAAGATCCCATCGAAATCTCCCCTGGCGCAATTTGAGGCATCTCTTGTCCTATTGCTTGTTCCCAGATATAATAAGCCACCTCTCAACTGGCTACCACTTCCTATCAGGTGGTTGTAGAGGACCAGTAGGTCCTCCCTCACTCTCCTTTTCTCCATGCTAAAAATCCCCACTTCTCTCCAATGCTTCCCATCAGACTTTTCTCCTGTCACCAAAATCCTCCCAAATTGTTGGGACAAGAAAACCCCCTAACACTGCAGTTTGAGTGTTAGAAAGCAAGACATTGCTTTTTCTCAATGCTGCAGGGGCTGTGTGGCCAACAGAAGGAAGGTAATGAGGAGAATGGGGCATCTTTGCCATGAGCAAAGGCTGAGAGAATTGGGCTTGGGTTGAGAGAAGGCTTTGGGGTGACCTAATTGCCTTCCAGCAGTTGAAAGGAGCCTATATGAGAGAGAAGGAGAGACTTCTTACAAGGGCACGTAGTGAGAGGACAAGGGGAAATGGTTTTAGATTTCAGAGGGCAGGCTCGGTTTGGATAGCAGGAAGAAAGTCTTGAGTGTCAGGGTAGTGAGGCAGTGGCACAGGTTGACCCCAGGTGCTGTGGATGCCCCAACCCTGGGAGTGTTGAAGGCCTGGTGGGATGGGGCTTGGAGAAAACACATCTGCTGCAAGGTGTCCCTGCCCGTGGCAGAGGGGTTGGAACCAGATGAATTTTGAGGTCCCTTCCAGCACGAGCCAGCCTGAGATTCCATGAGCAGAGGGGCTGGGTGGCAGGAGGCCAAATTTGGGAGGAGAACCAATTCAGCACTCTTGGTTTGGTCAAGCTCAATGCCAATGTTCATGAGCACAGACTCACAGCTGGTGTGATTTACCAAGACTCTGGGCCCGCTTGAGTTCCATACAAACTTGCACAGCTCAGTTTCTGGAATAGCTCTCTTTATTGAAGAAAGGAGAAAGCATATTCTGCTTTTCCAGTCATAAAAGCAGGGACGACAGGGAGGTAATATGTAACGGGAAAAATAAGGGGAGACCTATTGGTGCTACATGTATCTAAAAATATCATCAAAATTTCCCTAAAAAATACATAGGAAATAGCTAAAAAATTTTAAAAAAGGGTTTCTTTATATCTAAGAAACTTGAGGTCAGCTAAGACCCAGACTGGGAAAGATAGTCTTGGTCCAGTGCTGACCTAAAGGTGTCCCTTAAGGGCACATGGGGAGACACTGGGAGAGATTTATTTGTTCTATATTTCTATTGAAAAACTACTATTTAACTAACTTCTAAATAAATATGTGTATCCTACATGGACTATATTTTTATATGCTCTATTACTAAAAAATCTATATATTAATTAAAAATATAGACTCCTATTTGAAACATGTCAGGTCAGAACCAACAGAGCTGGCAAAATGCTGACCGACTGATGTCCCGTCAGGGAACAAGGAGAGAGAGAGTTTAGGAATATTAGCCATGCCTCTCGCTCGATCCCTGAGCAGCAGGAGCTGCCAAAAAGAATTCCTGGGCCCATCTCAAATGGCCACAATGGCCATGAGAGTGTGAGGGGAAAGGAGGGTGAAAGTCATCTTAGGAGCCCCCTGGTCATGACTGGATGCTGTGCTGGGCAGACTGTTGAGAGGCGAATGCTGATGGCAGAGTGCTGCTGCACAGGGTTTTCTCTTGGTTCTCTCTGTCCCACATCGTCCTTTCTTTTTGCCTGCGGTCTAAGGTGGTTGTCTGCCTGCAGCTGTGAGCCCCACAAGCACAGGTGTCGATGGGCAGACCTCTTTCAATGGCCGTAGAAGACAATTCTTTCAATCCGATCTGCCAGTTCATGGTACTCCCTCATGGCCTG
>NW_020958118.1:3648-5925 GCF_003031625.1 Empidonax traillii | reverse complement strand
TGCTTTAAGAAAACGAGGACCCAACTAGAGACAAGGGAAGGTGGACATTCTGCAGAGGGCAAGCAGGTCTCCTGCCCTTCCCTTGTTGTGCCTCTGCAGGAGCAGAGTGGAATACATAAATCTCTGGCTCCAGCTAGAGGCCATTGGTGGCTGCGTCTCTCCCCTGAACAGAGCTCTGCTGAGAAAGGGTCGCTCTGCTCTCTGAAGACGCCTGGTGCCAAAGGCCCAAGAGATCAGAGGGAATGAGAAGAGCAGAGAACAGGTCTGGGAGTGTTGAAGGCCTGGTGGGATGGGGCTTGGAGAAACCACATCTGTTGATAGGTGTCCCTGCCCATGGCAGAGGGGTTTGGAACCACATGAATTTTGAGGTCCCTTCCAGCACGAGTCATTCTGAGATCTCATGAGGAGAGGGGCCAGGTGGCAAAAGGCCTAATTTGGGAGGAGAACAAATTCAACACTCTCAGTATGGTTTAGCTCAATGTCAGTGTTCACAAGCACAGACTCACAGCTAGTGTGATTTCCCAAGACTCTAGGCCTGGTTGAGTTCCATACAAACTTGCACGATCCAGGTTCCAGAATAGTACTCTTTATTAAAACAAGGGGAAAGCAGTTTCTGGATTGGCAGTCATAAATGCCATGAATACAGAGTGCTAATATGTGTTGAAGGAAATAGTGGGAAACCTATTAGGGCTATATTTATTTAATGATAATAGTAGAATATGAAAGAAATGACCTATGAACTATATTGTAAATATGAATTAAAGTAAACCTTATATATTTATAGAATAAAAAATTAAGGTCAGCTCCAACAGAGTCTGGGGAGGCCATACTTGGTGTAATGCTGACCTGAAGTGTCCCTTAAGGGGACAAGAGGAGACACTGGGAGAAATTTCTATGGGCTATATTGATATAGAAAGATAATATTATAGGAAATAAATGATACATATATGTGCTATACTAAATATTTACATGTCCTATGAATTCTATATATACTAAAGAAAAACTTTTTTTAGCTAAAAAATGTCAGGTCAGGTCCAACAGGGTGTGCACAACGCTGACCTACGGATGGCCCTTCAGGGATCAATAAGGGATAGGGTCTGGGATGAGGTGATTCTCCACCCAAGCCACCGTGAACAACAGGAGGAATATTAGCAATGCTTGTCAGCTCTGACCCCCAAAGCACAGCTGAGCGCAGGGAGTCTTCTTTCAGCGGCCGTCTTGTAGCATTGTTGAGATGCGATGTCCCAGTTCAAGGCACTCGTCCATAGCCTGTGAGTGGGCGGCGGGATCCTGTGCCAGGCGATGGAAGAGGTTGAGTGGCTGGGCGGTTTTGACATCCGGGGGCAAGATAATCTCCTCAGGCAAGGTCCGGTTGCCCACAACGAAGTGGTCCAGGCGTTTCTCCTGCAGGGAGCCGTGCAGGTACTGCATGGAATCCTCCAGCCGCTGCAGGAAACGCGTCATGCGCCAGCCTGAGACGGGGATGATGTTCAGGAGGTGCATCACAATGGTCTTCAGGGTGTAGGTGGAGAAGCCAATGCCCACCACAGCACGGGCCAAGAGCTGCAGGCATCTGAGGTGCCAGCTGTCCCGTGGAGCCTGCCGGGCAATGTGCCTGAAGAACTTCATCTCTGCCACGGCGTAGGTCTCCGGCCACATTGTGCTTGGGGTGAAGAGGGCCTCTGTGGGCTGGCTGCTCACATAGATGTCTGAATTGCCTTCTTGCACCCCAAACAGCACCTCAACCATCAGGTTCTCTCGGCCTCTGCTCACCTTGAATTTACAGGAGCGGCTGGAGGGCAGCAGCACTAAGTGCCAAGTGTGGTAGTGAGGCAAAGCCAGCCAGGCTGCTCTCACCAGCTGGTAGAACCAGCGGGCAGTTTTCTCCACATCGAGGTAGGAGTCAGAGCAGAGGATGTTTAGGAAGTTGGGCTCCTCGTTCCTCCTCTGCTCTTCCTCTGGGTGGTGGAGGAAGCACAGGACGTTCTCATCCTGTTGCTCCCTCCTGCAGGTGCACACCGGCTCCACACGGATGTAGAAGTTCCTCCCAGGCAACTGGCCTGAAGTGTCCATCTCCAGATGAAAGATGTGCCCTGGGGGAGGAGTGAGGGGGACAAGGACACTGTACACGACATCCTCCTCCCGGGGACTCCAACCTTCAAAGGCACTGCCCACCCCAATGGCTCGTTGCAGCATTGGGTAGGAACTGTTGGACAAGATGTGTCCAAACACAAGGGAGAAGTTGTCCATCAGGAAAGTTGTCATCTCGCTCCCTTC
>NW_020958118.1:0-2630 GCF_003031625.1 Empidonax traillii | reverse complement strand
AGCCCAGCCTCGGCCCTGCGTGTGTACTCACCAATTGTCCAGGCTATACTGGGGCAGCGTTACCTGCTGGGGCCCTCTAGAGCTGCCCCCATTGTGACACGGCCCCTGTGATGTCACAAGAGCCCGATCACATCACAGCCGGGCCAGCCCTGCCTTTCATCCCCACCCCAGCTCAGCAATTCCGAGTGGACCTGGTGTAATGGTTAAGGCTGCCCTTGAGTTAATCTTCTTCCAAGAAGTTCCGTTTTTCTTTCTTTGCGATTTGTTATCATCTCCTCTTCAGTGGCAGTCACATGGAATATCCAGGTTTCAAGGGAGCTTCAAGGATGTTGGAGTCCAACCCCCAACTCCGCACTGGTTGAGCTTAAATTAAATTATGAATTATGGAAGTTGGAAAGACCCTTATGATCTTTAGTCCATCTTCAAAGCTTACACTGCCTATTCCACCAATAAACCATGTACCCAAATGACACATCGACAGGCCCTTTCAATGCCTCCAAGGATGGTGACTCAGCCATTCCCTGGCTAGTCTGTTTTTAAAGTGGAGAAGCTTTTCAGTGAAGGAATTCTTCCCAAGATCCCATCGAAATCTCCCCTGGCGCAATTTGAGGCATCTCTTGTCCTATTGCTTGTTCCCAGATATAATAAGCCACCTCTCAACTGGCTACCACTTCCTATCAGGTGGTTGTAGAGGACCAGTAGGTCCTCCCTCACTCTCCTTTTCTCCATGCTAAAAATCCCCCCTTCTCTCCAATGCTTCCCATCAGACTTTTCTCCTGTCACCAAAATCCTCCCAAATTGTTGGGACAAGAAAACCCCCTAACACTGCAGTTTGAGTGTTAGAAAGCAAATCATTGCTTTTTCTCAATGCTGCAGGGGCTGTGTGGCCAACAGAAGGGAGGTAATGAGGGGAATGGGGCATCTTTGCCATGAGCAAAGGTTGAGAGAATTGGGATTGGGTTGAGAGAAGGCTTTGGGGTGACCTAATTGCCTTCCAGCAGTTGAAAGGAGCCTATATGAGAGAGAAGGAGAGACTTCTTAGAAGGGCACCTAGTGAGAGGACAAGGGGAAATGGTTTTAGATTTCAGAGGGCAGGCTCGGTTTGGATAACAGGAAGAAAGTCTTGAGTGTCAGGGTAATGAGGCAGTGGCACAGGTTGACCCCAGATGCTGTGGATGCCCCAACCCTGGGAGTGTTGAAGGCCTGGTGGGATGGGGCTTGGAGAAAACACATCTGCTGGAAGGTGTCCCTGCCCGTGGCAGAGGGGTTGGAACCAGATGAATTTTGAGGTCCCTTCCAGCACGAGCCCATCTGAGATTCCATGAGCAGAAGGGCCGGGTGGCAGGAGGTCTAATTTGGGAGGAGAACCAATTCAGCACTCTTGGTTTGGTCGAGCTCAGTGCCAATGTTCATGAGCACAGACTCACAGCTGGTGTGATTTACCAAGACTCTGGGCCCGCTTGAGTTCCATACAAACTTGCACAGATCAGTTTCTGGAATAGCTCTCTTTATTGAAAAAAGGAGAAAGCATATTCTGCTTTTCCAGTCATAAGTGCAGGGACTACAGGGAGGTAATATGTAACGGGAATAATAAGGGGAGACCTATGGGTGCTACATTTATCTAAAAATATCATAAAAAATTTCCCTAAAAAATACATAGGAAATAGCTAAAAAATTTTAAAAAAGGGTTTCTTTATATCTAAGAAACTTGAGGTCAGCTAAGACCCAGACTGGGAAAGATAGTCTTGGTCCAGTGCTGACCTAAAGGTGTCCCTTAAGGGCACATGGGGAGACACTGGGAGAGATTTATTTGTTCTATATTTCTATTGGAAAACTACTATTTAACTAAATTCTAAATAAATATGTGTATCCTACATGAACTATATTTTTATATGCTCTATTACTTAAAAATCTATATATTAATTAAAAATATAGACTTCTCTATGAAAAATGTCAGGTCAGAACCAACAGAGTTGGCAAAATGCTGACCGACTGATGTCCCGTCAGGGAACAAGGAGAGAGAGAGTTTAGGAATATTAGCCATGTCTCTCGCTCGAGCCCTGAGCAGCGGGAGCTGCCAAAAAGAATTCCTGGGCCCATCTCAAATGGCCACAATGGCCATGAGAGTGTGAGGGGAAAGGAGGATGAAAGTTATATTTGGAGCCCCCTGGTCATGACTGGATGCTGTGCTGGGCAGACTGCTGAGAGGCGAATGCTGATGGCAGAGTGCTGCTGCACAGGGTTTTCTCTTGGTTCTCTCTGTCCCACATCGTCCTTTCTTTTTGCCTGCAGTCTAAGGTGGTTGTCTGCCTGCAGCTGTGAGCCCCACAAGCACAGGTGTCGATGGACAGACCTCTTTCAATGGCCGTAGAAGACAATTCTTTCAATCCGATCTGCCAGTTCATGGTACTCCCTCATGGCCTGGGTGTGTGCGTCGGGATCCTGTTCCAGGCGATAGAAGAGGTTGGGTGGCTGTGCGGTTTTGACATGCGGGGGCAAGATTATCTCCTCAGGAAGTTTCTGGTTGCCCACAACAAAGTGGTCAAGGCATTTCTTGTGCAGGCAGACGCGCAGGTACTGCAGGGTATCCCCCAGCCGCCGCAGGACTTGCCTCCTGCCCCAGCGTGACA
>NW_020958117.1:2693-16972 GCF_003031625.1 Empidonax traillii | reverse complement strand
TCTTTCAGACACGACACACTAAACATCCAGGTACCCAGCACTGCTCCCAGGGGATGCCAAGGCCCACTCAGGAGAGGAAGACACAGTTATCAGGCACTTCTTAGGCCTTTTCTCCTGCCCTTCACTCCTTCATTGTAATGCAACCCAACCTCCCTCTGCACCCCCCCCTTAGTGCCTGTCCTTTTGCTGGTGACAAAAGCAACACAGAGCAGAGCAGCCACGTGCTTTGACAAGTGCATCTGCAAGATTTGTCAGGAGGAAAAGAGAAAAAGAGGTGAGAACAGCAGGGGGAAATCTCCATGCAGCCAGCTCCTCGCCAGTCCTGCAGTTCTGTGCAGGTGCCCACATCAGCAACACCCCTTGCATGACAATTTTGAGTGGTGTTTGCAAAAGAAAAGACATCTCAGAGCCTTCCAAGCAGTTGGGAAAGAAAACACCTTGAGGATGTGAGACCCTGTCACCACCTCCCCGCTGCTGGTGCCAGCCCTCCCAGCAAAGTGCTGACCTGGGTGTACCTCAGGAAAGTTTTGTGGCACGTTTCCCTGCTGCAGGTGGGTACTGGCATCTGTGATGGCTTTAACTTCTCTGGCACTCAGGTCTAGGATAAGTTGGGCAGGAGTTATTAACCCAGATCACCCCAAACGTGGAGTCCCTGTTGATTCAACTTAAGCCGCTTCCAAATCTACTGCCCAGACACCGGGAAATCGTTACCAGGAGACCTTGTGTAAACACTTCACCCACTTGAGACCAAGCCAGCCTGGAGGCAATCTGCCTGCAGCCTCCTACCAGTAAAAAGAAATTCTTCTTTTAGCCTGGCACATTGGCAATGAAATGGGATTTGTCAGAGCCAAGGAATATTACAATTAATTCGTGTGGTTTGGATTGATCTAAGAAAGCTCAAATCGAGTCAAACCTGACTTTTTGCTCAGTGCTGTGCAAACAGACATTGGAGAGCATCCCTGTTCCAGCACAGGGTAAAGCCACATCCTCCAGGCTGGGTTGAGGATGTTAATTGGGTGCCTGGGGAGCTGGCATTTCGTGGAGGAGAATTAGCAGCATTCACATCTCTTCATCTTGATATTTTCCATCAGATACAGCCCTGCTTCGTACAGCAAATGCCTCAGCTCTCTGCTGCCTGCGAGGGGAGGGATTCAGCTCACAGAGGCAGGCAGTGATGTCAGGGGAGCTGCTTTGTCCTAAAAATGTCAGTTTTGGCTCTGAGGTTGAGCAGCCAGAAGGAGGGAGCTCTGCAAGCGCACCCCTACACTTGCAGCAGGCAGAGGCACACCCTATTTACCCCCTGCTCTGCAGCTTGAGGGGCTGCAGCTCTACTGAGATAACAAAAGAAGGAGAGTCAAGAGCCAGAGTGGGGGGTAGAGAAGAAAACTAATAAATAGGGCGATAATTACCCAATAATCTGTGGCTTGTGGCCTGGTCTCCTCTCTCTGGGAGTCCTTGCAGCAGAGTCCTTGCAGTTACATGAGCATTACAGGATGGATTCAGGAACATGGAAGGGAACACAGCACATACGATTACCCCCCTCTTCCCTGTGTTGAAATATGACCACTTCTGAGGCACAAGTTAAGTGTGGGATGTGATTCAAACCCTCAGTTTTTTGGACATTCACCCACAGTGACAGATGTATCCCAGTAACTAGAGGAGGCACGTGTCCTCACGGAGCAGTAGATGGAAGCTGCTCTGGGACATCTCAAAGGGACACTGAATTTATTGAAAGGTTCAGAGAGACCTCCTGTGCTTGTGGAGGTGAAAGATGTGGCTGCTTTGTTGATGATTCTGCATTTGAGAGATGTATTTATACCAAGCAATGGTGTGCGGACACAGAAGGGCAGAGATCTGAAGACACTGCAGAGAGACATGGAGGGTTTTTCAGGATTCAGCTCTGTGCCAAGTGCAAGGTAGGGCACAGCAAATCAGAGAAACTCCTCCTGAATCAATTAAAATAAGAGTGAACCGAGGAGGCAGCAAAAAATCTCTCCCTTCGGAGAAGGGAACAAACATCACGAGAAGGGGTTGCTGGTTAGAAAGTTGAACGTCCAGAAGAACACTCCAGATGTTTCACACTGTTGAGGTTAACAATAAAAGGAAATTCCGGGAAGAAGAGGGGGCTGGGCTGGACCTGCTCCAGCCTGAGCACCACCTCTGCAGTGAACACGGTGGGAATGCCCCCGGTGTGGGGAGAGCTTTGCTGAGGTCTCTGGGAACCAGAGGAAGTCGTCATTATGTCCCTACATCCTGCGTGTGAGTGAGCTGCAGTCCACCGAGGAGAACATCTGCAAAAGATGCAAAGGGACACGCAGGACCTTGACCCCTCTCCAGCGGGTTGAACGGGACTGACCTTCCTGGTAGCAAATGGCAAATCCACTCAGAGAAAAAACCTGCAGTTCCCTCCTATCAGGCTTGCAAAGATCTAGAGCTAAACCCACCACCAGTAGTGACCATGACAGAGATCCCCTTGATGATGGATCAAGCTCAGGGCTTTGGCAAATCAGGATAAGGAGGGTGTGCTTTTCATGCTTTGTCTGGTTGACCTACTTCAGGATTTGAGCTGGATCCCAAACCTGCCAACAGCAGGGTGGAACTGGAATCTACACTGCAGTCTCTTGGTCTCAGTCAAAGGGGAGGCTTAGGCTTAGGCAACACCCAACTAGTAATTGCTCTGTGTCCCCCTGTAAAGTTCCTGTAGGTCCTGGTTCACCACCAGCTGGACATTTCCAAGTGTGTCTCTCCATTCAGGGTCTCTCCAGTCAGTGGAGATGGAGATGTTTCCCTGCAAATGACTCCCACCACCAGTCAGAGAGGTCTGCAGCGCCCTGGGTGGAATGAGCAGAGGGATGAGCGTGGATGTTTATTTTTTGTTGTGGGTAATGCTAGATGAGGCACAGTTATCATCTCATGCCCCAGGAGGTAGTGCCATACTAACTTCCTTCATTTTTGGAAACATCTAGGATCCTAAGCCAACAAGGCAAATGTCAAGTCTGTTATATTTCTGTATTTCCAAGCCTCTGGGCAATGGACTCAAGCACTGAGGTGACCAGGGAACAGTTTTGGTGAAGGCAGGGTTGCCCATCCATGGGCAATGGTCATACTGGTGTTATCCTGGAGCACCCAGGAGGAAGGGTGGAAGGAGCAGGATGGGTTCACAAGGGGAATAAGGATGCTGCAGCACTGGGAAGAGTCAGGCAACCTCAGAAGCACTTCCAACCCTTTTGCCTCAAAGATCTTGAGAAGGAAATGAATTCCTGCCTAGACTTGGACTGAAATTAATTCCTGCCCAGACTCTTTGTCTCTTTAGCGTGTTTGCATGTGATGGCATTTGAGAGCAGCGTGTAGGAAGGCAAACTTGGAAAACAGGAAATATTGTGACCATTTTTCTACAGATAACAAACCAAAATATGGTGGGCTTGAACTCACCCTCAAAACTGAGTGAGGGGGTTCCCAAAGGAGCTGTGTGTTTGAGCACCGAACCTCAGATGAGTGAGAACCAGAGAGACAAGTTGCAGTGGCGACCAGCCCAAGCTGGGATCTCTCTTTACTTCCTTTGATGTGACATCATCGATTTTGCATCATCT
Source organism: Empidonax traillii (assembly GCF_003031625.1). Classification (NCBI taxonomy): domain Eukaryota; kingdom Metazoa; phylum Chordata; class Aves; order Passeriformes; family Tyrannidae; genus Empidonax; species Empidonax traillii. Next base: position 13,382 of record NW_020958117.1, on the reverse strand, counting down.
GCTTCTCGGGCTTCTACAGCACCAGGCAGGGTTGGACCACCCACTCCTCATTGAATAGCCCAGGGAATAATGACAGGAAATAATGAGAAAGAAAATGGAAACCTGAAACCTCCTCTGGCAGGGATTTTTTCCTCTCCAGTGAGCTCTGATTTTGAGATGAGACATGTATTTGTCAATGAGTGAGAGAGATTCTCTGTGGGTCTCACTAACCAGTGATTGTGCATCTTCTGAGGATGGTCAGCAGGAGGGACAACTGGCCCTTGCAGAGCAATGAAAAACAGAGAGAGGTTTAGGGAAGGAGAGGAGCAGGAGGTGGTGAAGAGCTCCCTATTTCCTTGAGGTCACTCTTGGCAGGACACAGAAGCACAAGACATCACGTATCCAGGAATAAATGAAGTTCTTCCTGCCTGGGCTCCTTGGCTGTTGTCACCTCTTATTTAGTAGCCAAAAGCCGAGCTCCTGACACTCCCTATTTTTAGCTATCAGATGGTGTGTGGATGTGTCAAGCCCTCATAATTCTTTCCATGGGACAGATCTGGACACAGTTTGTAGCTCTCCATGACGTAAAATCCCGCACATTTTGCCCTCCTGGTGCCAGGCAGATGGAGGAGGAGAGAAGGACTGGAGATGTGTCCTTCAAGAAGAATGGGTGGGACAAGGTGAGAGGACTCCCCCAATGAAAATCAATCCAGGCAGAGCTGAGGGGACTCAGCCTAGAGAAGATAAGCCCCAGGGAGACCTTACTGTGGCCCTTCAATACTTCAGAGGGGGTCTATGAGAAAGATGGGAACAAACTTTCTAGCAGGGCCTGCTGTGATAGGACAAGGGGTGATGCTTTTAAACAAAAAGAGAGTCAATTTAAATTAAATATGAGGAAGATGTTTTTTTTTTTTTTCATTGAGGGTGGTAAAACACTGGAATACATTTGTCAGAGAGGGGGTGAATGCCCCAGCCCTGGAAACAAATCAAGGTCAGGCTAGATAGGGCTTTGAGCCACTTGGTCTAACTGAGGATGTCTCTGATCATTTCAGGGGTGTGGAACTGGATATTTCTTCAAAAATCCCTTCCAACCCACACCATTCAGTGGTTCTAGGAACTATCTCAATGCTCAGGTCTCACGCTGTCAGGCACATTCATCTTCTCATGGGATCATGTGTATTAAAGGAAGGCCTCTTTTGGGATTGCTCCCTCATGATCATCAGAGAGAAGTAGTCTGAACACCAGGAGTAAGGCCATCCTTCCACTGTGGACTTTCTGGACTCTTTTGCATATCAAAAATATGGGTGAGTTGGCACTCACTTGTGTCAGATCCAATTCCTGGAGAGAGACTATGCTATCATCATTATTCACAAGCTGCAGTAGATTAATTAAAGGTTCAAAGCTGGGGAACAAAGAACGGGCATGCATGGCTGGTTTTCCCAGTAGAGTTGGGATGCTGGTTGGCCTCTTCTGGTCTTGTTCAGCTCAGACTGTTCAGGGGTGATCTGGCAAAGGGAGGGGGTGTGGGGGGTGAGCAATGAAACCAGCAGAGATTTATGCAACTGAAAGCCCAGTGGGAAAAACTGCTGAAGGATTTTCTAGTCTGCAGGAAGTGAGAAGGAAAAGGGACAGCCCATTTTTGATGCTGAGAAGTGTAAAAGATTGCACATGGGGGGAAAAAAAAAGGCATGGGGAAGAAAAAACAGGCCCCAGATTAGGGGACATCTTTGGGTATCTGCAAAGAGCTGAGTGAAAAGTCATCACTGCAGCAGAGTCAGAAAGGTCAAATGGGAGTTAAGAGTTTGTAAGAAAAGAATAAAAACCACAGTGGCATTGAGCAAAAATCTCAGGGGCACTGAGGTCCTGCATGGAGTGCACAATGCTGATCCCCCCACCTCGACAGGACACAATAGTGCTGGAAAAGGTAAAAGCACCAGGAACAATCCTAGGCCCTGACTGACTTCTGGGTAAGCACTACCCAGGGAATAGACTGGGACTCCATTGCCTGCAGCAGGGAAAGCTGAGCAGGAGAACTGCCCCCCGGGTCACGGCATCCGGAGTGACACAGAGTGGGAGGAGGCAGGAACATTCACTCCTTCCTCCAGCTCCGGCAGCTGGGCGTCATCCCTCAGCCATGACAAAGCCAGGCAGAGCTCAGGTGTGGCTCTTGCTGCCTCAGGATGCTGTGGAGACCAGCAGCATGGATAAAACTGAAAAAGATTTACAAGACTTCGTGGATGACGAGTCTGTGGGTGGTTGATGAACATCCAGGTGACACTCCTGATCAACATCCTCGTGCTGGAGCTCCTGGGAGGTCACCTGGTGCTGCAACTCTCGTAGTACTCTCTGGGAATATGCCTCCATTCCCACTCTCCCTCTTTATCCACCCCTAGTTATTTGGGGGATTTGGTGGTGGCTCAGAACAGGCTTTGCCAAGCCCCACAGTGGTGGCCCGTTATTCCCTGAGGAATGTGACCAGCTGGGATCTGACAGTGAAAGGGAGCAGTGTAGCATCATGTCAAAAAAGAAGCCAGGGGAGCCCCATCGAACAGCAATTATGAGGTGAAACCAGAAAAAAAAAATTAAAAATGAAGGGACTGAACCCTTAGGGATGTAAGGAGGAGATCTGCTTTCCTGTCGGGATCAAAGGAGTCAGGATTACCAAGTGAGATGGCAGGGAGAACTCCGAGTTCCCTTGAGAGCTGTGTCTCCCTCAAAACCCCACCAAATGTGTATTTTTGTTTTCTTGGAAGCCGTCTAAGGAAGGGGATAAAAAGGCTCTCAGTTCTGGGAGCGCAATCCCTTCTCTGCTGGAGAGGGGCAGGAGGCTTAATGCAGCCCGGCATCCCTCCCTTTCAGTTCAGCCCCCAGACACAAAGGCAGAAAAATGCCAGGAATTTCCCAGCGCCCTCCCCAGACCTGCTCCCATCTCCCTTCCCCCCCCCCCCCACCTCCTCCGGCTGGGAAGGAGGAATACTAATAAGAAAATAGGGATCTTTAAAAAGCCCCTTGCCAAGTCACTTTGGGATTGAATGCTGAAAGGGATGGACGTGACCAACCATAAGGAATGTGGCTTCTTCAACTCCCTTTGCTCTGTTTTGCTGCTTTGTTTTGTTTTCCCTTCCCCAATTTCTCCCCCCTTTCTGCTCGGCGTTGAAAAAAAAATTCCTCCCGGCCCCTGGTCTCTGTTTCTTTCCCTTGGAGTCAGGCTGCAGCTCTAATCACTGCTGGGTGATTAGCATGTGAAGGCAGAGAGGAAAACAAAATCTTTATTGCTGGCTGGTGGAGCAGGAGCAGCTGTCTGGATGGACGCTGGCTCCTGTGTTATCCTCCCCACCGCCTCTGATCCCTTTCCTTGGAGGTGTTTTTCCTCTAAGAACAGGCAGCACACCAAGGAAAGGCAGAAAACGGGGTGGGGGATGAAAGTCGGAGCAGGTGGACTGTTTTTCAAGGGGGAAACCCCAAAATATAATTTTTTTTTCTTACAGCTTTGAACTTGGAGAGAGAGGGGCGTGGGGAGGGGGGTGAGGGGACACGGAGACTTCAGTGCTGTGCCGAGGGGACGACAGCAGGAATGAAAGGATAATTTGTGGTGCCGACCTCAATGGGAACGGGAGGCACAACACAGAGCCCTTTGATGAGATGAGGATGGGGATGGAGGAGGCGGCTGAGGAGGGAGGGAAGGCAAACCCCAAGAGTTAGATGGTGGTGGGGGACAGTGGATCGGGGGGAACCATCCTTTGCAAGCCATCGCTGTCCCTCTGAGAGAAATCCCGGCAGAAGATGAAGGGCTGGCAGGTGGACAGAGAGTTTCCTGCTCATCCCCTCCAAGTCCCTGGATGAGGGACGGATCTGCAGAGGAGCCTGCAGGCAGCCTGGGGCTGGCGGATAGGCCGGCTCCCCCTGCAGCAATTCCAGCCTGAATTGTCGGACAGTGACTCCGGAGGGACATGCTGCAGGGATGGAAAACTCTATCTGTTGGTTGTTTGTTGCGGGGCTGTGATGGGAACGCCGGTGCCTGTGGGGCGGGTATTCCCTGCAAAGCTCCGGAGCTGGCTGTGCTCAGCCCCTCCTCCGCTCGCTCCAGGTGTTTCCTCTTCTGAGCTCGATAATGAAATCTGGGAGCCCGAGCCGGTTTATATTTAGTTTCCATCGCTGCTGGCAGGGGGCTGCTGGTGCCTGACAAACAGCAGCAAAACACCACCGGTGGGTTCCCACTCCCTGAGGTTTGGGAGCTCCCTGTGGAGGGGGGAGGTGGGGTAGGAGGGATGGGGAGAGTGGCAGGGAAGGGCTCAGCACAGAGCTGGCCATGCCACGAGCCACTGCTTTGGACCAACCTCCCAGCCCCCCCAAAGCCCTGAGATCCAGACCAGATTTGTTTTGGGAACTGTCTCTGCCTATGCAAACTAATCCCATATAATGTCTGGTATTCCTGACCTGTCTCTGCTCCCTGGGTAAAGAAACTTGGCCAGGGCAGGTATCCTCCCTCTTCCATGCCACTTGTTCCTCAAGCTGAGCATTTTTGTGACTTGGATATTCCTCAAAGAGTCTACTCTAAGACAATTCCACTCTTTCTGCCTACTTTCCTGAAGATGTGGCTGCTGTGCCTCTGAACCTACCACAGGTTCACCCAGTTGTTTTGGGTTAGGTGGGAAGATAAGCCAGGGAAGTGTTCCCAGGCAGGCAGCAGCATCTCTATACCTCCTTCTGCAGATGTTTTTGGGTGTGGATGGCTTTGGTCCTGGGTGACACCCTCGGCACATCCTCAGAGGTGATGTGGGAACATGCAAACTCTGGGCTCTGGTTGACATCACAAGGTCATTCCTACCACAGCCTCTTCTTCCAGGAAATTTTGGGGCAGATGTCCCCAGCCTGTACACAAACCCTCTGTCATACTCTTTCCCAACCAAAAAAACTTTTTTTTTTTTTTTTTTTTTTTTTTTTTTTTTTTTTTTTTTTTTTTTTTTTTTTTTTTTTTTTTTTTTTTTTTTTTTTTTTTTTTTTTTTTTTTTTTTTTTTTTTTTTTTTTTTTTTTTTTTTTTTTTTTTTTTAGTTTATTTTTGGGTGTTTTTTGTTTGTTTTGGTTTGTTTGTTTTGGTTTGTTTTTTGAAGTTTGCCAGATCTCACAAACTCCCAACCCTTGTCTGCTGCACTGGGAATACTATTTTGCCAAGATTTAGGCCCGACTAGATGGAATGGTCTTTAGAAAGCTGTTTCATAGAATCATAGAATGGTTTGGGTTGGAAAGGAACTTAAAGATCATTTAGTTCTGACCCTCTGCCATGGGCAGGGACACCTTCCACTATCCCAGGCTGCTCCAAGTCCCATCCAACCTGGCCTTGGACACTTCCAGGGATCCACGGGCAGCCACAGCTTCTCTGGGCAACTTGTGCCAGGGCCTCACCACTCTCACGGGGAAGAATTTCCTTCTAATATCTAATCTAAACCCGCCTTCTGGCAGATTAAAGACATTACCCTGAACATAATTTGTTTCATGGACATGGTTCTAAGGCATATTTTGATTTCAGCCACAGGAAGCACTTGTTGCACTGGCATCCTGTAGGATATCTTGAACTCACCAGCCAGGCAGAAGAGAGGAAACTTCTGAGAACTAGATCGTTACATCTGCTCTTAAATCATCTGCTTGTGGTTGGGTAACTCACTGTCATTTAGGACTCTCTCTCTCTCTAGGCTTAAATTAGAAACATCATTGAAATTAATGGACATGAGACAAGGAACTCTTGATATTCCCAGAGTATTTGTGGCACTGAAAGTCATCTTGAGTGATAGAGATGAACTAGGGAAGGTAAGGCTATTTTTCAAACCCTTCTGCTGGGGAAAGTTAATGCCTCACAGTAACAGTGACTTTCTGTCACTGTGGATCCTAAACCAAAAGACTGTTGGGCCAGGAAGTTTGGCACCACTGATTAAGCCAAAACTGCAATGTGCTCTAAAACTCCTTCAGCATGTGTTTGATGCAAGGGAGATGTGATGCCTGTGGGTCTCTGTTTATTCACTGAAAGAAAATTCCAGTCATGGGGGCACAAATTCTATGTATTGCCACATGTATCTACACACCCATGCACTTGCACTGGAAACTTATTTTAATAGAATCATAGAATCAGAGGGAATTGAGTTGGATGGGACCTTAAAGATCATCCAGTTCCAAACCCCTGCCATGGGCAGGGACACCTTCCAATAGACCAGGTTGCTCCAAGCCCTGTCCAACCTGGCCTTGAACACTTCCAGGGTTGGGGGAATCCACACCTTTTCTGGGCAACTCACCACCCTCACAGGAAAGATTTTTTTCTCCTAATATCTAATCTAAACCTTCTCTCTTTCTGTTTGAATCTGTTTCCCCTTGTCCTGTCACTACATGCTCTTGTAAAAGTCCCTCTCCATCTTTCTTGTAGGTTTCCTTCGGATACTTACAGGTCATGTTCCTCCATGTTGCTTTCATCACCAAACAGAACATCACATTTTCAGTTCTGAACAGTTTGCAAGCAAAACTGCCACCCCCCAAAAATTTCAAACCCACCAAAACTCATCCAACAGACCTAGGGAGTCATAAACCAAAGAGGTTGGGGGTTAAATTCCACAGCCCTGACCAGGAGGGATTGCCCAGTGTAGAGTTGAAGCTGAACGCGTTGTGGGACTGCAGAGATCACCCAACCCACTGGAGACATCTCAGGAGGCATTCACCCTCCAAAAGTCTTTCTGTGCCTACAGTAATCCACTGACAAAATACTCCAGCAGGTAGCCTGTGGAACCTGAAATGGTGAGGATGTCCATGAGAATTCTGGTAAAGCACTGAAACTGAGGTATTTTTTCTTATAATAAGTTCCAACATGTCAATTATTTCGAGTTGTCGGGTCCTTTGATTTTTTTTTTTTTTCCTTCATCCATAGCTAACAGCTCCTGTGTCACCATCTGTCCTGCAGCCTGGAAGAACAGTGGAGTGCACTGTTTATCCTCAGAGGGCTTCCCGTGGGTTTGAGGCCATCACACAGTGCCGGTGGAGATGTATTTTTGGCAAGAGCAGTGACGTTTGGAGGAACATCCTTCTTGACAATTTCTATAGATATTTCCATTTAAAATAAACTTTTGGTTTAGCCAGGGTTTTCATTATATGCTCACATACTCCTGAGAGTTAAAGAACATAAGGAAATGCATTGTTAAAGGAAACCTTTGTTTTAGTGGAGCTACTTGAAAGAGGTTTCAAACCAAAGGGTAGTTGCTAAGAGGTTTCTTTCTGGATAAATTGATAAGATGCCCTTCCTAGTACATGAGTATGTAAAAATAAAAGGGACACATTGATCACTGAGACTTGGTCTATGCTTTCACGGATTTTTATTACAGAAAGTAAAGAAAATTTGCTTCATGAGGAGGAAATAATTTACACTCACTTATACACCCCCTCTTTGCAAAGGGAACCTCCTGAGAGACTCAGAGGCAAGGACACAAAGCCAGAATGAATTTTGTATTGTGAATATGGCTTAAAAGTGGGCTCAGAAGATGAGTTTTGGGGTAGGCTGATGAAATAATAATCACAGCAGCATGAGAAATAAATTCAAGTGAGTTCAAAATTTGGAGGAGTCAAGGCATAACATATTCCACAGACATATAATACTCCCATGATCCAAAATGGGCATTAATGGTTGAGGGAAACATCTAGAAGGAGCCACAAAGAGTCCATGCCTAATGGTGATTCCTTGCAAGGAGGTCTTGCAAGGAATACTGGGGTTTGACATGGAGCTGAGGAGCTGGATGAGCTGAGGAGCTGGATGAGCTGAGTTCTCCTGCTGTGGTGGGATCTGGGTGAGGCAGATGCCCACCCTGCCCTTCCTGTGAATTTGGAACGGTGACGTTTAGTCTTCAGGTGGCCAGAATGCTCCCCAGTTTGCTGTCCTGGAGCTGGAGAAGCACAACAAAACTCCCAGGTGTGGCTGTTATCTGTCCTTGTTCATCAGGTGACTGCAAACACTTCGAGGAAGCAGATTGGGAAATGGGAGATGCCTGGTCTCAAACTGGCTTTAAAGAGATGTGGGACCTTATAGACCTGTTGGCTGGAGAGATTCTGGGGAAGGGGACAAAGCCTGGGTGATGAGAAAAGCAGAACAACAAGCCAGAGAACTCACCAACCTAAAGTCCACTCTTGCCTCTTCCCATAGGATGGAGCAGCAACACTCCCACACCAGTGGCAACACAAAAACTCTTCTCCTTCACTCCCCTTGGGTGGAATTTTTTGCAGGGAGGGTGGGGAGGACCTGGCACAGGTTGCCCAGAGAGGTGGAAGATGTCCCTCCTTGGGAATGTTCAAGGCCGGATTGGATGAGGCTTGGAGCAATGTGGTCTAGTGGAAGGTGTCCCTGCCCAGGGCAAGGGGCTTGGAACAAGATGATCTTTCCATTCCTTTCCTTTCCAACCCAAATCACTCCATGATTTCAAAGTGAGAGAAACAGAGGATCTGAGGGCAAAACCTCAGGCCTGGCCAAGGGAGCTGCCAAGCTGCCCTGGCACAGGGAGTTAACTTTGTGCCAGCGGCTGCAGGAAGCTGAGAGGGTGTGATCAGCACTTCATTCCCTGTGCCAAGCATTGTTGCCAAGCACTGCAGTGACCTGAGTGTTTGCAGGAACGGGCTGTGAGCCATCAGAAGGGGAAAGCTGAGCCTTAGGGCCTTGATTTTTTTTTTTTTTTTTTTTTTTTTTTTTTTTTTTTTTTTTTTTTTTTTTTTTTTTTTTTTTTTTTTTTTTTTTTTTTTTTTTTTGTGACTGCTCATAAAGCACATCCCACCTTATTATCTCCTTTCTAATGCATGAGGCAGGGTTGGGTCTGCACTGTGTGCAAGGTGGATGCTGAAAGGGACCAAGAATCACGTTCAGAGCAAAAATCTACCCCTTGTTTGCACAAAGGAAAGCAAATAGTCACTGATGTTATGTTTCCTCCAGGCAAATAGCACTCTGCCTCCGTGTCTCTCCTCCAGAGACTGTATCAGACCAAGCAGGGAGTGAAAGTGGTGGCAGACACCATCTTTACATAGAATCATAGAATGATTTGGGCTGGAAGGGACCTTAAAGATCATCTACTAGACCCAAATATCATCTAATAATCTTTTCCCAAATAGCTGATCGTATCTTCCCCAGCAGAGCTGCAGACTAAGCTTTTTCCTCCACAAGGGACAAATATTTTAAAAGTAGTTCAAACATTAAGCGTGTATTCAGACTATTCTGTTTTCAAAAGGCACTAAGGGAAGACTTGGCAGGGATTTATTGTGGCAGTTCAGGGATTGGGAACATGGATTGGTGACACTACCATGACATTCCTGCTCTCCAGACCGACTTGCAACGTCAAATTTAAACAGATTCATGAATTTGATCCCAGGACTCTGACCTAGTTTTTAAAAATTGCTTGTGGAGTTAACCAGACCAGACACAAAATCCTTTTGGTGCACCCGGATTTCTTCCTGAAAATCACTTCCTCTTTGCAGCAGGACCTGGCTGAGCTGGAATGTGAGAACAGGTCTGTGATTCCTCTCGGAATACAGAACAAACACGACCAACAGCTCTTAAGCGCTTGCACAATTTTTGGTGCATCTGGAGTGCTTGAAGGGAGTCAGCTTACGAGATTTTCTGGTTAGGAAGAAAATCAATAAACAGAGTCAAATGGGAAATAAATTCGAAAGAAAGCGAGATATCTGCTGCTTGGGAGTTCAGTCAGGCTCTGGAGTTGGATCAAAGGTTCATCTTCCCCTGGAAGACCTTGGAGGTTCCCTACAGGCTGGTGTGTCCATCCACAGCAGACTGGACACAGGGAGATATCACAGGAATTTAGGAGGGATTTCAGATTCTGTCGTTGATGCACTGAATTGAGATCTCCCATTTTCATAAATGTTTGCCAGAATTATCCATCTAAATGTGGGTGATCCCCATAGGAACAGAGAAACAGTGTCCAGTGGCTGTCAGTTAGTCTGCCTTAGGTGGCAGAAAATCACAGTGTCAAAATGAATGTTACATCTTCACCTGGGAGAATTTTTGGCTCATAAGCTGTTCTCAGAAAGTATAGTCAGTCAAAATCAAAATACTGATACTCCCTGAACCAAAAGAAATTTTTTTTTCCATTTTTTTTTCCTTCACAGAAATAGAAAAGCAGGCAAAAAAAAAAAAATCCTATCAGGTTGAGTCATCACTTTGGGTTTGTCTTAAAATTAAGCACTTCAAGTCAGGTGACTTTTTTTTGCTTATCCCTGCAAACTCTTCAGAAAGGTCAACTAAAATCACAGCCAGTTTTGCAATTTAGCACTTCAAAATTTCATTTTGGAAATGAATAAAAAAATGTTTTTAACACCTCCAAATTATTTATACATTTATTTATTTTTATTTATTTTTTTAAATTTGAGGGTGTTTTTCTGAGCTGTTTACAGGAAGATCTATGGTATCCTCCAGCAGCACTTTCATCAGCACAGCTCAGTCTGGAGGAGAAGGAATGGAGGAAGGAAGGAAGAAAGGGAAAGAAAGAAAGAAAGAAAGAAAGAAAGAAAGAAAGAAAGAAAGAAAGAAAGAAAGAAAGAAAGAAAGAAAGAAAGAAAGAAAGAAAGAAAGAAAGAAAGAAAGAAAGAAAGAAAGAAAGAAAGAAAGAAAGAAAGAAAGAAAGAAAGAAAGAAAGAAAGAAAGAAAGAAAGAAAGAAAGAAAGAAAGAAAGAAAGAAAGAAAG
>NW_020958117.1:0-1677 GCF_003031625.1 Empidonax traillii | reverse complement strand
AGAAAGAAAGAAAGAAAGAAAGAAAGAAAGAAAGAAAGAAAGAAAGAAATGGAATGAAAAAGGCATTTTTGGACATTGTGGTAGAAGAGAAAAAAAGAAGAAGGAAAATGGACAATTATCTCCTATCACTTGTGGATAAAGCCCAAAATACTCTTTTTGGAATAAAAAAGGCTAATTTAACCCATCCAGTGGTGGTTTTTTGTGACAGGGAATTGCCCAGCTGAGAAATCCTGACCTTTATGGCCAGTCCTACTGCAAGGAGAGACCAGGAGGTGAAGGAATGGCTTCCCAGGGGCTGCATCATTGCACTGCAAAGCAGAACCAGACCTAGGGGTGGGGATCACTCCTCGGAGGTGTGACCTGGCTCAGTGAAGCTCTCGAGGAGGTACGAGGTCCTCGTCCAGCTGATAAGACCCGCTTGGCTGAGGACTCCGCGTATCTGAGCAGGGCACGGGGTGTTCTTGTTGCTTTTGCACTGTCAGCCCGAGGAGCTGGGAGGAATGTGACCCTCCTCCCTCTCTCCTTTTATCAGCACACTGTTACTCCACAGATTTGTAACTGTCTTGGAGTTGCCTTCGCAATCCTGACGCAAACCCATCGGATCCGCGGAGTGAATTATTACTTTAACTGGGACACTTTGCCTGGCGCTCCTTCCACGAGCTGCTTCCAGTTACAGGAACATATGTTTGGGGAATAAAAAAGCTCCAGTTCTTTCTGTAGTGATGTCTATCTGGGTTGGCAGGGACCTGGGTGGTGTTGTTCCAGCTCATCTCAACCACTCACTTGAGGGCTGAGGCAGCTCATAAACAGGCACAGAGAAATCTTCAAAATTCAGAGGCATAAATGGATGTGTAGATAGTTATGGGGTAGAGATGTAGGGTTGGCCTCAGGCTGTGCAAGAGGAGGTCCAGGTTGGATATTAGGAAAAATGTCTTCACTGAAAGAGTGGTCAAGCATGGGAACAGGCTGCCCAGGGCAGTGGTGGGGTCTCCATCCCTGGAAGTGTTCAAAAAATGGGTAGATATGGAACTTTGCATTATGGTTTACAAGGGCCTGGAGTGATAGACAAAGGGGAATGGCTTAAAACTGAAAGAGGAGAGATTTAGATTGGATCTAATGACGAAATTCTTTACTGTGAGGATGGTGAGACACTGGCACAGATTTTCCAGAGAAGCTGTGGCTGCCCCATCCCTGGAAGTGTTCCAGGCCAGGTTGGACAGGGCTTGGAGCAATCTGGGCTAGTGAAAGGTGTCCCTGCTCACGGCAGGGAGTTGGAACGAGATGGTCGTTAAGGTCCCTTCCAACCCAAATCATTTTATGATTCTATGGTTCTGAGGTTTAGTGGGCATGGTGGTATTTGGTCAAAGGCTGGTCTTGATGACCTTGGAGGTATTTTCCATGATTCTATGAATGAATACCTAGGGTCTAGGTACTCTCTGCTTGGACAATCCAGCGTTTAAGTCCAAACCATTCTTGATATGGTGTTTTCAGTGATCCCTGTGTGGTATCAGTGCCTTGGAATGGCCAGAGAGGGGCTCTGGAGGGCCTCTTTTTGAGGGGTGGAGAAGGGTCACACCACAGACCCATCTTGCATTCAGAGCTGCACCAATACAGACCTGCTGGCAGGTGTTTGGCTGCAACTGGGAAATACTTTTCTGAACACTGTGGATGAAGGCA
>NW_020958116.1:6978-16976 GCF_003031625.1 Empidonax traillii | reverse complement strand
AAGGTGATTTCAGATAAATCCTATGACAACAAGTCAAGAGCAAATTCATACAGTTGATGGCTTTTTTTCACAGCGGCTTTCACAAAAGGGAATATACCACTTTTTGATTTACCTCTAGTTAAGTCTTTCATAATTTTTCTTTGAAAAGCCTTGCTTAGAGGTGTTTGAATAAAAGCCTCCAACTTTAGAGACTAAGGTAAAATTATTCTGCAAATTCAAACAAAACAGCCAAGCAGCAATTTATAGATTTTCCTGATTCTCCACCTAATTGCATTATGTATGGAGCTATGTGACAGACCTCACATTTTAGCAGTGAAATTATAAACCCGAAGCACCACTTATTATTCAAGTGTTTCATAATATACCAGTGTTTCAACCTGATAAAATAATCACATGTTAGCAGAGTCAGCTATCAAATAATCATGGTACTGTCTCCGTCATTAGTGGATTGAGGTGAAGGCAACTAATTGGTACATGAACCAATCTAAGTCACTGGTTTTATTCATTTTTCCAGAACATCTGTAATCTGAAAATCTCTCTAAAAAAAGCAAATATAGCAAAGTCTATATGAACTAATTTTTTTTTTTTTTTAGTTGCTGTTTTGGGGTTTTTTTTTATACAGTGTATGCTGCAGTCTCTGGCCTCTTTCCAGGTTCTTAGGTGTCTTAGAAATTTAGAAATAACAAGATATCTCTTGATTTTTCAGCAGAATACCCTAATTAAATATTTTTTTCAGGTGCAAGAGAAGTAAAAGCAAATCTAAATCAATTTATTCTGTCAAAGAAGAGTTATATAAAGTGTTCTTCAGTCTGCAGTTTATACAGCATAGAAAGCCCCTAGTCTCTTTCAAAGCTTAAAGAAAACAAACCCCAAAATCTTTATATTCTGTTCAGGAGGACAATAAGAAATTCAGGCTCTTTTTGATTCACAGAACCATTGAAAGTCCTTAACCCTGGAAATTATTTTACTAGTAATACCTTAGCATCTGATTTCAATGATTACAAGTAGGCATAATGTCATAGATGTTTTAGATCTTTTCAACAGAAACCAAATACCTTAAACTCTTGTTAGACATTCTATTTTTATCAGGTAAGCATATGCTATCTGTTAGTTACTGTCCTTAAATCACTAACATTATTTCATTGTCAGCTGATTTAAGCCGCATGCTACTAGATTATATAGGTCAAAAAAGACTATAACACAGTGGATTGGTGAATCTTAATAAACAGTATAATCAACGGTAACATGGAATAATTTTTAATATAGCATTCAATATTTACCACCATTAAACTTTATAACAACCTGCAATTTTACAAGTCAGAGATCACTTGCATTCTCAAAAAAGAAAATTTGCTTTTGTTTATATGGTTTTGCTAACCTTAATATACTGAATAATGACTTCAGTTGTCCATGTTCAGTATTGAGGTTAAGTATGAGAAACAGAAGATCACAAAAGTTTTAACTTTTGTGAAAGTGAAATGCAGAAGCATCTTCTCCAATTGCAGCACTGGACATGAAAACAGATGTGAAAGGCAGCTGCAAATTTTCTTATATATCTAATGAATTTATATAATCTTCAGATGTGCCCCTCAAATTTTTTAGATACTGCAAAGTCAGTCAAAGATATTCAAAATATTCTAGATCTAGGCTCATCAAAGTATCAAGATTTAAATAGGTCTGTTAGGGGATTCTGACTACAGAATATTTTTCTTGTGTTCTCCAGTTTGTGATTTTTTTATACCAAAAGTGATTTAATTAAGGAACGTGCTTAGGATAGCATGAAAAAATGTCTCAAAAATCTCTCAATCACTCTTCAATCATTTAATTTGTGTATTGATAAAATGAAGTGAAAAACAGCTTCAAGGCAAGCCTAACCAACATAAACAGTCCCCATGCAATAAATAAAGTGTAGCCTCCGAGATTTATTAACTACTTAACTAGAAATGAAAAAAATCTAAAACATACATTGAATTAGAATAAATAAAAGGAATAAAGAGGTGATAAAATGCAAGAAAATGAAAACAGCCTTGTTGGTTATGAATCAGAAAAGGCTAAGAGAGGTCAGAAAGTTCTGTTACAGATATACTGTCCTGATGAGTAGAAAAGAGTAATTAGACTGGAATTTAAACTATAGCTTCTGCAACTCTGTGCTTGTAAAGCGCAGAATGTGTCAGAACTGGCTTCTAAAAAAATTAAATAACACCTAGAAAAATTTCAAAATGAGAATAAGCACTATTCTTTGAAAAGCTGATATAGCAAGATCTTCTATACTCAAAAGCAGAACCCCTTTCTGTGCCTCAGATTCCCTATCTGTAACATAAACAATGTTTATCATAATCAGTTTATCTGTATACCACTTAAAAATCTATATAAAAATGCTCAGATATTTCTAGTAAGAGTTTAATAAATATCTTCCAAAAGGAAAAAAAAAAACAAACTAAATGTGTAAAAGCTTTTGTATAGAAAGACTTACACTTGTAAACCCCAGAAAAAATACAATTTTTCCCAGTAGACAATAAAACAGTGATGAATTAAGGAAAATCCCTTTCTTATAGATCATCACACTCTTTCTTTGAAGTGAGAATCATGTTTGAGGGGTTCATTTTTTAAAAATTAATCACGACAGTAGAATGCACGTCCAAACAGAGAGAAACAGAAACTGAGGCTATCAACAAGTTGTTCTGTGTAAATGAAAATATAAGCCAGTAGATTAAGAAGGGATTATTATAAAAGATAACTCCTTGGATTATTGCTAGTAATAATTCTTTTGTCTCAACTCTCACATTAAAACTTCTCTACTATTGTATCAAAGATGAAGTAGATAGGTGCTAAGTAACTTTCAAGGAACAATCTGCATATTTTTGGAAAAATCATCAATAAAGCTAGAGTATGTGGAGGGCACAGGACAGGAACAGAGAAAGGGCAGTGGACCTAGTGCTGAGGGTAAACAGTGTGAGACAACTTCATCCAGGAACCAGGAAGTCCAAGAATTTGCCTTCTGAGTTTAACTGGTTTAATACATTTTTTACTTGTTACCTAATGAGTGTGTCATATCCAGCAAATTGCAAGGGACAATTTTTATGCAGGGTGGACATAAAAATCTGGAAGGTTCTTTGCTACTTAGAATCAAGGATGAACTTGCCAGATGCATAATAGTTGATGAAAGCCTTTGCTGAAGGGACCATGGGACAGACAGTAGAGATTTAATATCCTTGAGAATGTGAAATAAGAGACTCAAGGACAGCCAGTTTTGGCGTTATCAGGGAACTGATAGGTAGGAAACCATGGGATGCTAACGGGCAGGAGCAAGGGGTCCAGAAACAGCCAGTTGATTTCTAGGACAACCTTCACAAAGCACTCTCAAATGGTCTATTGCAATGTGCAAGAAGCTGAATAGGCATGGCAGGTGGCCAAACTGGTTAAATTAGGAATTGCTGACTGAACTAAAAAATAAAAATATCCTATATGGAAGGTAGAAAAGAGGACAGGCTACCAATGTGAAATGCAGAAGCATCATCTCAAATTCCAGCGCTGGATGTGAAAATGGCAAGGATGTGAAAGGCAGTTGCAAATTTTCTTATATATCCAATGAATTTATATAATCTTCAGATGTGCCCCTCAAATCTTTACTCTGAATATCATGAAGCATTGCTAAAATTTGGACTAAGACTAATTTTCATCATCTGGGAGGCTGACTGTGCAGGCTGAAGCAAAGTTGGATCAGCGTAATCAAAGACTGATGTCTATAACTCCAAGTTAATTGTGTTGGTTACATATTTTGAAAGTATAATCAGGAAAAAAGGTACCATGTACTGTGATCAAATGAAGTTTGATCACAAGTTACTGCATCACATCATAGGATTTGGAAAGACTAAGTGATTTTTTTTACAACAAAGCATGCATATTTTTGATACAGGCAAGGATCAGACAGCAATTTAGATAAATCTGAGTTTGAGAAAACTGCAGCTGAATCCATAACAGAGAAAGGAAAATTGATAACTTGACAATCTGTGATAGGTTTATCTTCTGAAATGTTTTAATACAGCACTGTCCCAACCTATCTGAACCTATCTCTCTGCCAAAGGTTGCCCTGCAGAGACAGCAGAGAACAGACTGCATGTTCTTACAGTTGCTTTGGTTCACAGTCTGGCTGTGAGACTCGAAGTCCTAATAAAAGGACCTGTTATTAGTATGTCAAAGTGCAGCAGCTGACAAGCAACCTGTTCTGCTTAGCTACTGAGATGGTGGTGATCTCTGGCAAAAGGAAAAGGAAGCTGCTTCAGCTAAATCCACTCTGGTGCATCTGACAGAACTTTAAATTAGTATTTCCCAGCTCAAACTAGAAAAAAATTGTGCTCTTCCAATTGTGCTTTTGACTGTCCTTTTTTACATCTGTCTGCAGCAAAATTTTAAAGGATTAAAATTTAAAGTGAAACTTAATTGAGGCAATAATTTTTAACTACTACTAGCATTAGATACATTTTCAATCTAATTGTTTGTGTCTGTCTTTTTAAGCTTACATAATGTTAAACTTGCTGTCTTTTAAATGTTTCATCTCCAAATTTGTTGCTACAGGCTTTGAAATAGTAGTTAACTGCATTTTGGAATTTAGATGAGCTGTGACCTATTTTATTTTTTTCCCTCAGTGCCAAAAGCACTGTCTTTCAAAACAAGCTGTGTCAAATCAAAGATATGATGAAATTTATTAGGCAAAAGTGTTCACTTCTGTTAGAAGTGCAGTACTATAGTACATGCTAATGAATACAAAGAAAGTCACGTGAGATTGATTTGTGAATTTGCTGGGAGTTTTCCCATGTACGTGATCAGCTTTATGATACAAAAGATTATCACTCCCATGTTCCTGTCAGAAGACTTCTTAACTGTTGTGGAGAAGTGTTATTTTTGTCCAAAAGAAGTAGACTTAATGGGTATGATTCAGCAATAAAAGTGCTATTTCTGTTTATTCATTTAAAACAACAAAAATTCATAGGTTTCATTTGAAAGAAATCACTCCTAATTGGGCACTGCCTTACAAGCAGAATATTCTGGTGATAGTGATGAATTTACATACTCGTGCAGATGAGCAGACATTAGTGCATATTTTGAAACAGTTCTATGCTGCATTGGCTCACCGACTGAATTAATGTACCAGTTGAAAGGAAGGTAGGTAAGCACAATTGTATCCAGGAGATCAAGTTTTCCTCCAGGATTCCTACTGGCAATTTCTTGTAGCAATTTACTCCGCATCACGTTGGTAACTACAAATATGAGTTAATAAGTGTTCTTTTATTCTCCCATCCTGTCTCCTCTGTTCAGATCGTAAGCTCTTCAGGAGAACAATCTATATCTATCTATCTATCTATCTATCTATCTATCTATCTATCTATCTATCTCTATACAAATAGATAGATGCACTATGTCCAAGAACTGTGCTTATTTCAGAGTACGTGGTTTATTTACACTTGAACTTCAAGATAAATGGGAAGAAAAAGATTCATTTAGATTCTGGAAAGGTATAGGGGTTTGATGAAGTAAGTGCAAATGTAATAAATTAATAAATTTGAAATACAGTTTTAAGCACCTCCCATATGAATTAATGATTTTCAACTAGAATTTCTAGTAAGAGAACATACTTTCGGTGAATATTTTTCCCCAAAATTGTTATCAACAATAACAGAAAACAGAATAAACAAACAAATAATAAAATGGTACCTCAATTAATGAAGTAAAAACACTCGAGGAAAAAACCAGATTTTTGCAGAGAGAAGATATTCCTGCTTTCAAATGCATTTTAAATATTCAATATAGTTGCATGTAAGCTTTGAATAGAGTTTTGTATAAAAGGCTCTTAGAAACAAAAGAAAATAAGGGGGCCTATTATTTTTATGAAATAAAAATGAACCTTGTGATAGACTTTTTAAAGTGGACTTATAAACACTTAAAATGAGACCAGTATAATTTTCAGGTACTGAACTGAAGGGCTTTGTATTTTATTAAACAATTTTTTCTGCCTTTGCCCACTTTTTGAATAATTAATGTGTGAGATATGCTAGAACCCTCATAAATTTGATTTACTTTTCATTTCAGGCTTTTATCTGCGTCTATTTCCTAACTTTAGGCAGTAAATTTTCAAGTTCTTGTAAGCATGTAGACAAAATTTTATCTTTCTGCATCTCTCTTAACACAAGAAATTGCTTTTAAGCAATGGCAATGACAATTATTTTATTATTAATAAACTTTCTGATTTTCTGATTCCTAAGAATTTTTTCATACCACCGCACATCTTTAAGTCCTTGTTTGAATGATTAGTCTTGCACAAAGTTGCATACCCATACAGAGTACTTTTACTTGTTTGTAACAAGCTCTATACTTCCTCTATACTTGTTTTACTTCCACTTGAACTTTAAGAAAAAGGAGAAGAAATAAATTGATTTAAATTCTGTTTGTATTTGTCTCCCAACAACAGCACCTGATATCTGTACAGATGCTCAGCCAATTAAAAACTTTGGAAATTATATTAAAGATACTCTGCTGTAGTCTATGGGAACTTTTAATATCTTGCATTAAAGAAAGTTTATACAAGCCACAAAAAGGCACAAAGTAAATACCACAGAAATTTGTATCACTACTTGTTCACCAAACTCACAAAAACAGTACATGACGGGGCAAATATATATAGTGTTTTAAATATAACACTAGATAAAAATGTGTTATATAAATTCAGCATACATTTTCTTAATACACTTTTTTTTTTTTTTGATGGAAACTGTGTAATTAACTCCTGAGAAAGTTAAGCTTTTGTCTGTGGAATATAGCTTCTTAATATCTGAGACAACTACTTCTGTACAGAACTTAAATAATATGAATCCCTCTGGTGAATCTTGATGTCATAATTAAGTCAAGACATTTGCATGAGCATTTGCCTATCAGTCTGCTTTCCTATATCTTCAAGAAAACTTAGGAGATCAGAAAAAGTCTAGGAGAAAAAATGAAAAAATCACCTCTTTAGATGTTTTTATAGTAATATCCTCTGAACTTGCTAACTAAAATAAGTTTTTCTTATTTTTTACTCCTACAGAAATTTAGAGTTAACTTAATTACAAAAGCAGTAACTGAAGAGAGAATTTAACAGTTCAGGTGCCCTGGATTATGAGTCTTGGAAACAGATACTGACCTGTTGGACCTGCAGTGGTGGAATTCATAATGGAAAAGGAAAGCTCATAGTTAACTGCAAAATTCTGAACTGAGACTGAGAAAATGACACACACACAAAAAAAAGGGGAAAAAATATCCAAATTTTTTAAAAAATACTTGCTTACTTGTATAATGTGCAAAGTAGAGAAACAAATCTGTGAGATTTTAGAAACTTAAGATCTTATGATTTATTTTGAAACAGCCACTCTAGTAATGGAGTTGATCTTTAAGGATTCATTTCTATTGTTACTGAAAAATTTAGTACGGAGTAAGACTTAAGGCAATAGGGTCAGAATATGGAGCTTGAAGGAGGGGAATGGGTAGGTTTCTTTCATATCAGAATTACTGTTACCAAGTCAGAAAGCCAATATATATTATTTACCAATTTATTAGCAATGCAATAATGCTATAATCAGTTATGCTTCAAAAGTCATATTTATCGGTCTGTCATTTGCCTCAACATTCTTAGGAGGTGATCTGATGCACAAAAAGCAACATTACACACTAATAAAATTAAAATGCAAAGTTTTCTTTTAATATAAGAAGAAGAATACCAGTCTGCTGAACACTTAGTGTAGACCTCCATCTTGTTTTTTCAAGTGAAACAAGATATTGTTGGGTGATGAATCCTAGTACTTTACGACACATTTGTGTAATGGTTGCACCTGAATTTAAATACAAACCATGAGAAAGAAACATACAAAACAGCAACTGTAAAACACATGATAATATATTGCAGTATTCTGTTGTTTGATTTTCAGCTGCACTGATCTCAGATAGATTGTTAGACCTTCAGTAATGAACTATAAAAAAAACCTTCAGAGAAAAGATATCTCTAATAAATATGGATCCTCTTGTTAGAAAGTACTACCACTCATTTACGTTAAAAAGAAAAAACAAAGCCTTCCTCTTTATTGCTAGCAATCAATGTACTTTACTAAAATAAATGGGCTACCCCATTTGTTACACCTCTAGATTTTCATAATTTCTAATATATGTGAAATGAGCTCTAGAATTTTTATATTGTTTAGGAGTAAGCAGTGATCCTAGCCAAAGTGCAGTTATCCAGAACTGATGGAGAGCTGGAATTCTCTGGTCCTTAGTTATATATTTTATCATCTTCAATTTGCAGTATATTGTTATAGTTCCATTGCAATCCACTGATATATTTTTTCCAGACTTGCTTGCAGTCACAAATTATGTTTTGTGCTAAGTATTCAGATAATTTGCATTCCACTACCACGTGTTACACCCAGATTGCCTCTTCTCATTAAAAAGCAATCCTATGAGAACAACTACCTGTTTCCTTGAAAAAACATTGTAACGTAACACACTTAATACAGAATAATAATTCTGCAGTCATTTGAGCATAATATTTGACATCAGTGCTTCATAGTAAAAATACAGTTATGATCACGCAAAAATGGAAAACATTCATCAAAACACTTTAATTGTTAATTCAGGGAATAATAATAAACAGTTATATCTGCCTCCAGTCCATGTGTATTTCATAACACCTGCAGCAGTAATAAGAAGAGATGAAAAATATCTATTCAAAATGTTTTTTATAAAGATCATGTTTTTTAGCAGTTTCTCAGAACAGGCCCTCAGATATGAGACTTTTGAAAAGAGAAATGTAAATAATATTATATTTAACACTATATCTTGTTTCTGTCCACACCCTCTCCTACTCCTGAAACCTTTCATAACCTTCCACACCAAGTTTTTTTATCCGTTTACTGGACATATTTATTCCAGATAAATCTTGTAGTATGAGACTTGAACATATTGTGCGTGTGTTTGCTTTGCACATTAAGCCATGACTGTTCTATTGTTCTATTTATCTAAATTTTTAGAAGTTTGAACTAAAATATATCTTGTGTTTCTTCTCTTTAAAGAAATTAAATATCTTACTGGTTTCAAAAATTCAATTTTATGACCCTAACAAGTTTCACATCTTTCAACCATTCACAGTTCCTTTTCTGCTTTCTTCCTCCACTTCTTCCCCATTCAAAGAAAGTGGAAGAGAAAGAACAATCATTTTTTAAGAGTTTAGTATTTTTCATCTGCTTTATAAGTTGTTTGAAATTTTTGTAGTATTTTAGTACAAGTAAAGTACACAATTAAATGCATAAGCAGTTTCCATTTCACTCCAATTTCACAGTCTAAAAGAACTGAAAAGATCAATCTCATGTCTTTCCCTACTAGGTAATAAAGCCTCTTCTTTTAGTGCAAAAAATAAAGTCCTTTCTCAGAACTTGGGGGAAATATGTTCTAGGGACAATATCTATTCCCATGTCAGCATAGACAAACAGGAAACAGTTCTGGGGTCTTTTTATCCAATAAAAATGTATAAATTTGAATCTGTCCAAGACAGTGAAACAAAATAATTTTTACCTACCTAACAGTAAGTAGCCCTGATTGTAAATGAGATTGAGAGGTCCACTGAAACAAGAGATATTATTAGTAATTATCCTACTTAAAACAACCTTAGGAATATTAATATATACCAAAAAAAAAAAAAGGCTCAATGAATAATTTATAATGAGTAATTTAGTTAACTAACTTGCTTGCTTCTTTCTGCCTTAGATTTGTTCAGCAACAGATTGTCATTTTCACACATTTGTTTCTTATTCAGAATAATTATTCCTAATCTTTGAGTGAGTAGCTGTTTGTTAAAAATTCATCATAAATATCCACTGTTTCCCTAGAATTCAAATTACTTTGGCTTGTTTTGTTTTTTGTTTGTTTTTTTTTTTTTTTTTTTTTTTTTTTTTTTTTTTTTTTTTTTTTTTTTTTTTTTT
>NW_020958116.1:5320-6542 GCF_003031625.1 Empidonax traillii | reverse complement strand
TTTTTTTTTTTTTTTTTTTTTTTTTTTTTTTTTTTTTTTTTTTTTTTTTTTTTTTTTTTTTTTTTTTTTTTTTTTTTTTTTTTTTTTTTTTTTTTTTTGTGGAAAAGTCATCTGGTTTCCTTTCTGGAAAGTAATTTTAGAATCATAGGGTTTGTACCAATATAAATGTTAGGTAAGGTTTTCTATTTGGCAGTAGTCTTAACAGTATTTGTGTGGGACATTCTTCTATAAAGAATACAGTAATAGTAGAGAAATAGATACCTAAATATATAGATATCAATGATGAAAAATGAGCAAAAACTATCAGAGAAAGATGCTTTGATCACAAATACATCCAAAAGAAAGGCTGACCACCTGATTTTGATCACTCCAGTTTATGCCCTTTTAAACATTGTTTGCTTGCAGTGGATAGAAAAGTGTTCAGAGGCAGCCCCCACTGATACTTGAGTGCATGTGTCAGTCATATTCTTTAGGAACAGTTAGAGAAGTGACAAGGAGGGAACTGGTTGGGCTCAAAGCATGGAAGGTGACTTAGCATGGCACACTCATCAGAAATACGGGCATGGTCAAACAATCTGGCTGTGATTTTGTAACTCATACCCAATCATACTACCTTACTTATGTAATTAGGTGAGATGAAAATACTTCACAGGCAAATTAGAGACCTCCCTTTTGTGGGCATATAGATGTAGACTTGCTCAATAGTCCCCGAGTTCTGCTCAGTGTATATTATCAGCATTTTGTAACTGATTACCCAGACTTTTCTCTCCTGGAAAGTCAGACTCCATGACAAACCAGATGTATCATTGTCACACAGTGATCAAGAGAACAGAATAAATGGGAGCTATGTTGCAATACACATGTGTAAGGTGATAGATAAGGCTATACAAAAGAAAGGAAAAGGTTCCTGATGGTTTCCTGGAAAAATCCCTGCATCTGGGGAGAGATTCCCAAACACTGATAGAAGGATTAAAAAGAAGAAAGGAGTGATATGGAGATAACATGGCTTTTTCCAACACTACCAATGCCCCCTCCCCCCCCCCCTCCCATTTCATCTGTCTTTCACCCTAAAATTAGTTTATTGACTATAGCCACTCAAATTGCCTAAAGAAAAAGGCATAAAAAGAGACTGGACATAAGCAAAGATCATGGAGAAGTTCCATCAATGCTGCAGAGGCAACCAACAGGCTACCTTTCCTCCCTCCACCTTCTCAGGATGCCA
>NW_020958116.1:0-5304 GCF_003031625.1 Empidonax traillii | reverse complement strand
TGGGAGCTATGTTGCAATACACATGTGTAAGGTGATAGATAAGGCTATACAAAAGAAAGGAAAAGGTTCCTGATGGTTTCCTGGAAAAATCCCTGCATCTGGGGAGAGATTCCCAAACACTGATAGAAGGATTAAAAAGAAGAAAGGAGTGATATGGAGATAACATGGCTTTTTCCAACACTACCAATGCCCCCCCCCCCCCCCCCTCCCATTTCATCTGTCTTTCACCCTAAAATTAGTTTATTGACTATAGCCACTCAAATTGCCTAAAGAAAAAGGCATAAAAAGAGACTGGACATAAGCAAAGATCATGGAGAAGTTCCATCAATGCTGCAGAGGCAACCAACAGGCTACCTTTCCTCCCTCCACCTTCTCAGGATGCCATGGGGCAAGCGATTGCTTTATACATATAACCTCATTTTACTTCTGCTCCAGAGTACTTTAAAATTTTTCTTTACTACTTTGTTGTAAATTGCTTTTGCTTTAGCGTGTATGCCTATGCTTTGTATTATTATTATTACTGCATAGTTTAAGTGTGTGTTTTTTTTCAGTTAGACCCTATTCCAGACACAGTGAACTCCAGAAGTTGTCACAAATTTGTAATAATAAACGTGTTCTTTTGTGAACTGTTAGAGTCAGTCCATTTTTAAGTGCTGACAGTTTCGTAGACAGTGAAATAATTCATAGGAGAAACCTGCTGAGGGTTTTTTCTACTGCTATTTAGTGCAGTCCATATATAAAAAGGTATCATATGTCCTGTCCATATTGGTGAAGCTGTTGAGTGAAGGGTCTCATTAGATGAGGCTAACAGACTGTTTTGGACATTAAAAGGCTTTGATCTAGGGGACACTGATAGCCAAAAAAAAAAAAAAATTAATACACTTTGGGCAGAAAATTCATCTTTTCTGCTCCTCATACTGGGGCCTGGCAATTATGTATAAGTAACTAAACCAAGTTGTCAAGAATATGACTGTAAGCACTGTGAGATCTATATAAACATGTAGACATGATCAAACATATATCCTGAAAATTAATTTAGTTTCAATTAAAAGTCCTAGAAATCATATAAGTATTAACCAGGCCACTTGCATTTTAATCAGCAGCAGTTGTACACTGAGCTTACCAAAGATTCTACTTTGTATATGAATTTGAGATGGGATTACTTCACTGTTTTTAAGTAGGGGAATACATTTTCCTGAAATACAATCCCCAAAGAATCAAAATGATTCCATGATGCAAAAGAGTGAATGAATGCTTTTGTGCTTATTTGTAAGTCATGACCTTTTAAAAGTGGTCTTTCTCTTCCAGTTTGTCCTTCCCTTCCTTTCCCTTTTAAAATTGTTACTTACAGAGGTGCTCAGTGTCCTGCCAGCTATGAGAACAAAACAGCTTGGTATAGCATTATGCTCTTGAAAGCTGTGGGAACTAAATATGTCCTCCTAAGGCTAAAAAATCAATTTATAAACGATGCAGTATCAAATGAAAGCATGAGATTTGGTGGATTTAACTAGCAGAAAAAAAAAATTCTCTTTTAAAATATTTTTGATTTGAAAGATATTGTCTGTGTTAACTTTGTAACAACATTACAGTAAGTTTTAGAGTAATATTGTAAACAATTTTCCAATAGATTCAAGTAGAAAAACAACTTTTTTTTTTATTTCTCTGTATAATCATGAAGGCAATAGGTATTATGTTTTATTACTGTGCTGTGATGGTTTCTTATACAGCAGAAAAGAGACCAAAAATGCATGTTGTGTAGACTTAATCCCTGAATCATATCCAACAGAAACAGGGACAATAGAGAAAAATGCCATGTATTTGTTCTGTAAAATAATAATTCTTAAAATTCAATGTAACCTAAATCACTAAGAACGTTTCTGCAAAGCAAAAGTACCATATATTACTAATTCTTCTCCAAAAACCAGATGTATATTTAGATTACAATCTAGAACTACATTACCTTGGATGTCGCATCCAAGTGGAAGATAAAATAGACCAAAGTTTCAGAAAGCAACATCTCACCTAGAGATTCCGTCAAAGCCCTGCCTGGTTCAGCATCTAAGATCAATAAGGGCTACATCAAACGATTGCTGTTACTGTAAGTTTATGGCTGATCTCACTGTGGACTCTCACTGCCAAATGATCAAATATGATAGAGTAACAATAAAAGAACAAATAATTGCTAAAACACATCTATACAATGACAATGCTGAGACAACAGATCCAATTAAGAATGCTGTCAAAATACTCCTCAGAAGGTTGAATAATTTCTTAGGATCATTGATAATTCAATCTTCTTTTACAATCCAAACCAAAAGTACATCCACATAAGTATTACATCTGTATTATGTGTGCAATTCCCATCAATAAAAAAAGTGGACTGACTTCCACAAAGGCGAAGAAGTAGTGACCTTTATGGACAGGCTTCTCTTCATTTTGCCTAGTTTAGACCTGACACACTCTTCAGGACTGTTGTAATCAAAAGCCACATTTAAATTCCCTCTTTTTCTTCTATGAAAGAGTATCTTCTTGTTTTCTTCAATTTCCAGCTGCTAGCACTGGCACTACTGAGCAGACTAATATAAAAAGCAGTTGGAGAAACAAGCAAACAAAACTCCACTTCAAATATCCGAAAGAACACATAATTCATTTTATTGCCACCAATAACAGTTTGTCTAAATTTAAGAAACACCTACACAACCTATGTAATTTAAGGTGCATGCTAACATTTTGTTAGCATTGTTACCTCCTCTACTTTTTTCTTTTCAATAGCTACACCATTTAATTAGCTCCACTGTGATTGGCTCTGACCATCTTTAACTCTTCAGGGTTATAGTCTTTGATCTCCTTTTCTTCAGAGTCTTCTGTCTAGTTGATGGTTCTCTGTGCATGGTTTATAGCTGCCTCTATTGCTAGGAAGACACCTTTATTAGTCTCTTTTTGTAAAAGAAAGAACAATTTGTTTATTTAAAATAGTCTCCATAAGCAACTTCTTATACCTTCAGAAATTTTCAACCTTAAACAACCCCAAGTCTACTAAAAGGACAGACTGGTGAAGGCAATGGTTATATATGTCTTTATAAATGCAAGCGACACTTCAGATATTGTGGGGGCAAAATATTTCTACATTTTAGAAATTAAATACGTTACAGCAAAAGTTTCTACTTCAGCATTAATTTCAGAACTGTGAAAACAGTGTTATTTAGCAAAAGGCTTAGTGACAGGTTCAAAAACTTTATCCAATAGAGTTTGGCATTATTTGAATTACTTTTGCTTCAATAAAAAATATTTGTAAAGAGTCTGGAAAATTGTCCCCCAGTTAGACTTTTAAACATAAGGCTTAGGTAAATTTGGCCACAATTTACATCATTATAGGGAAATCATAGAACGATAGGTCAATAAAATCATAGGTTATGCTGAGTTGGAAGGGACCCATCAGGATCATCGTCCTGTTCCTGGGACAGGTGTGAAACACTGGATTATGTTATTATTATTGGATCAGAACCAACTCAAGTGTGTGTGGGGGGTGGTTAGGGATTTGAATAATCTGAATCACACAGAGGTGGAGGTAATGTCATATCCCACATGGCAGTCCCTAGGAGCCTCATGGGGTGACCCCAGAGCAGCCATCAGTCAAAGGCAGCCCAGGAGCGTGAGCTGCTCCACACTCCCTGGAATGCCTAACCCAGCCTTAGATTGACTGGCACACTGGGAACACTGCCCCTCTGGAGACCTGGAGTGGCCAGTGGGCTGGAAGTCCCACCTGGGAGGGGCGGCCACAGGGGCCAGAGCACTTAAAAACAGCAGCAAGTGGCTTTCATTTTGCTGCAGACCTGTCGGCTGGCCACATGAAAGTTAGACTTGCACAAAACTCTTGTGGTAGCTATATAATCTTCTCTTAATCCCTTTTCTCTCTCTTTCCTTAGTCCTTTTTCTTATCGTAATCTCTTTTCTTAATATTTTTGGTAACTTAAAGCCAGTGGGTTGGATTTTGCTAAGTGGCAGGGGTTAGTATGTTATTAGTCAATGATTGATTGAATGATCTATCTTGGCTGTATGTTACCCTTTTGAACTTTTTCCAAGATTTTCTCCCTTATTCTCTGAAGTTATCAGTAAAAGAATCTCCTGAGAATATGTGTACAGCATCCTCTCTTATGCTGCCTCAGGTTATTAAAGAACCAAGGGCTCTTCTAAAAATTCAGTGGGTTAATTTTTGGAGCCTTGTATATTTTTAAAAACAAAACCCCTGGTTGATCTTGTCACTCCAGAGCTGGCATCTTATCACAGGACCCCAAGAACAACATCATGGGCCTGAAAACATTGTCCAAACACCTCTTAAACTCTGCCAGACTTGGGGCTGACAGGTTCCCTGGGGAACCTGTTCCAGTGCTCAACTATCCCCTGGGTGAAAACCCTTTCCCTGATATCCAACCTAAACCTCCCCTGACTCAGCTTCAGGCCATTTCTTTGAGTCCTGTCACTGATCACGAGGGTAAAGAGATAGGTACCTGCCCCTCCGAGTCCCCTCATGAGGATGTTGAAGACTGAAATGAGGCCTCCTCTCAGTCTCTTCTTCTCTAGGTTGGATATTTTAAATGGAAAACTATTTCACATATACCAAGTCAGCTTACTGTGGATAGGACAGCTGAAGGTTTAGTTTCTTTTAAAAACTTGTTTGCACTTGTTTCTCTAGACATCACTCTCTGAGACTCAACACACTATTTTTTGCTCTTTTGCTTGTTGTTTGCAAACTCCTGAAAGCCTTAGAAAGCCAATCATATCCTTTTTATTTGAGAAGTGATGTGGAATTTTTTTCACCTCTCAAGTCTGTGCAAAATCTCAGCTTGTCCCAATGACTCTGGTAGCAGGGGTATGCAGGGCAGACTGCAGTCTGTGCTTTTCTCATGGCATCAAACCTGTCCTCCTTAAAGCTAGATCTGTGTGTGAAGAGCATCATGACAAGCTCTGTTTAAATCTGCTTTCTGTACAGGGGATCTTATATATGGTCAAAATCTGTTTGGTTCACTCCTTGAGCTGACATTTCCATCTTAGTACTATTCATTCTCTAAGCTTCAAAGGTCTAATTGCAGGCCTGTTACACAGACAGGAACCTGTCCCTTTCTGACTGAGGCTGATCCCCGGCACGAGTGACCAGATAAACTCCAGAGGTCCCTTTCAATCTCAGCCATTCAGTGATTCTCTGATAAGGACTAGATTTTGCAGTGCTAATTAAGAATATTCTGAATGAAAATTTTAAAGCACAACCACACGGAGAAATTGGATATTTTGCATTATATCAGGGTA
>NW_020958115.1:15704-16978 GCF_003031625.1 Empidonax traillii | reverse complement strand
TGGTGCCGGCCTGGCTGGATTTGGCTCCTTTTTCCCAGTTTTTTCCCCATTTTCTTCCCTTTTCCCCCTAATTTTTTCCCTATTTTCTCCTCTTTTTCCCCCATTTTTTCCCTATATCCCCCCCATTTTTCTCCCCCTTTTCCCCCATTTTTCCCCCCTTTTCCCACTTTTCCCTTATTCCCGGGTGCCCTTCCCTGCTCCCCCAGGGCCCAGCGGGTGCGGAAGCTGCACGCGGAGTCGGACAACGCCACGTTCAGCGGGGGAGAGGAGAACCTGGACCCCCACCTGAGCCCCCCCGAGGCGGCGGCGGGGCCGAGCCGCAAACGCTCCCGCGCCTCCGACGACTCCGGCGCCGACCCCGACGCGGAAGCGCCGCCGGAAGGGCCCGGGAACGGCGGCAGGGGCAGCCCGGAAGCGGAGGTGGAAGCGGGAAGCAGCGAGATCGAGCTCGTCTTCCGCCCGCACCCCCTGCTCGTCGACAAGGGCGAGTATTCCCAGACCAGGTGAGGCCGCAAGACCGGGCTCTGCTTCCTGCTCTTTCCTGCTCCTCCTTCCCTCCTGCTCTTCCTGCTTCTTCCTTCCTGCTCTTCCTCCTCTTCTTTCTTCTTTCTCTTCCTGCCTTCTTCCTCCTCCTTCCTCCTTCTCTTTCCTGCTGCTTCCTCCTGTTCCTCTGCCATTTCCTGTTGTATTTCCAGGTGTTTCCCAGGTCCGTGCAGACAACGCCCAACACGATGGTGGATCACCTTCCTCCTTCCTCCTCCTTTTCCCTTCCTCCTTCCACCTCTTCCCTCCCCATTTCCTGTTGTATTTCCGGGTGTGTTTCCGGGTCGTTCCCAGGTATGTGAAAACGACGTCGAACGCGACGGTCGATCACCTGTCCAAGTACCTGGCGCTGCGGATCGCGCTGGAGGAGGCCCCACCCCCCGGCCCCGACCCCGGGCCCGGCCTGGAGCACGTCAGTGAGAAGCAGTACACCATCTACACCACCACCAGCGCCACCTCCGCCTTCACGGTGAGCCCGGAAGTGACCCGGAAGTAACCACAAAATATCTGGGAAATGGGAAGGAAATATTGGGAAATGGGGGGGGAAATAATGGGAAGTGGGTTAGAGTATGGGGAGAGGGGTGGGGAGGCCTGGAGCACGTTGGACACCATCCTGCTAATCTTGGGAATATCCTGGGAATAAGATGGACATCTCCTGGAAACAGGGAGGAAATGAGAGGGAAAGGGGATAGAAATGGGGGATGGGGGGGTTTGAGGGGGATCACAGGAGA
>NW_020958115.1:3613-12752 GCF_003031625.1 Empidonax traillii | reverse complement strand
TTAGGGGGTTTAGGGTATTTTGTGGTGTTTTAGGGTGTTTTACCATGAGCACCCCCAGCATCATGTCATAGTTGTTGATGAGGAAGACGAGCTGCTCCCGGCGAGACGGGAACTCGGCGGCCACACGGAGCACCAGGTTCTCCACTTCCATCTGGGAATGGGGGGAGAAAAAGGGGGGAAAAAGGGGGGAAAAAGGGGGGAAATTGGGGAAGAAAAGGGGGGAGAAGGGGGGGAAAAGGGTGAGAAATTGCCAGTGCCTCCCAGTGCCTCCCACTTCCCTCCCAGTGCCCCCAGTACCTGCAGCCTGCTGAGCAGGGCGTCGCTCCTGTCGCTGGGGCAGGTCTGGTTGATGCTGACGATGGCCGAGGAGAACTCCGCGTAACGCCGTGTGATCTGCCGGAATTCCGGAAATTCCGGAGCCATTCCCGGCATTCCTGGGATCCCAGCATCCCACCCCCCATCCCACCCCGCATGATCTGAGGGAATTCATGGAATTCCAGAGCCTTTCCTGGCATTCCCAGGGCTCCCACTGCTCCCAGTCCCACTCCGGGTGATCTCCAGGAATTCTGGGATGAATTCTTGGCATTCCGGAATTCCCAGCATTCCCAGACTCCCCCTGCCCCCAGATCTGGGATGAATTCCCAGCATTCTAGGGCTCCATTTGGAATGAATCAGGGGAAGAATTCCCAGCATTACGAGACTCTTCCTGCTCCTGAATTTGGGATGAATTCCCAGCCTTCCCAGACTTCCCCTGCCCTCAAATTCCGCAGATGAATTCCTGGCCTTTCCAGCATTCCCAGCTCACGTAGTGGGGCCGCGTGTCCAGGAATCCCAGTTTCTGGGGGTCGGTGCTCTGGATGCTCTGGATGTGCAGCTCCAGGATGTGCTCGAAGCGCGGCCACAGCAGCGCCAGCAGAGACCCCCAGTACCTGCAAAAACAGGATTCGGGGGGATTTGGGGGGATTCAGGAATCCCAGGTGGGTTTTGGGGGGATTTCAAAGGGATTTGGCAGGGGATTGGCGATCCGGGATGGATTTGGGGGGGTTTCTGAGGGATTTGGGGCATCACTGATAGATTTTGGGGTGGAGTTTTGGGATCTGGGATGGGTCTCGGGGGGCTTCTGAGGGATTCTGGGGAGTTCCCTGATCCATTTCCTGATCTCCCTGTTGGATTTGCAGGATGCCTGTGGATTCTGGGGCATTCCCTGTGTATTTTGAGGCCTTCCCATTGGATTTTAGGGCATTCCCAGCGGATTTTGGGTTGTTCCCAGTGGACTTTGGGAGGTGTTTCCCAACCTGTCGACAGCAGGGACGTTCCTCTTGGCCATGATGCCTCGGAAACGCAGCACGAGGTGGATGCAGAGGAAGACGGCGATGCCGTCGTAGCAATCCGACACAAAACCCTCCATGTGCCTCTGAAACGGGATAGGGGGTGGATCAAGATCCCAAAAATTCCCCGGGAGTCCCAGGGAAAACCGGCTGTTAAAAAGTCCCCAGGAAAATATCCCAAATCCCAGGGAAACTCGCCAAAATACCAGGCATTTCCTCAAAATCCCCAGGAAACCATCCCAAAATCCCCGGGAAATCTCTCAAAATCCCAGGGAAAACTCCAAGAAATACCAGGAAAACTCCCTAAAACTCCCAGGTAAAGCACCCCAAAAAAACTCTCAAAAATCCCCACAGAAAAAAACCAAAATCCCCCCCCAAAAAAATACCTCAAAATCCCCCTCAAAAAAAAAACCAAAATCCCAAGGAAAACATTTCAAGAAAACCCCCAAACCCCCCAAGCCCTGCCAAATTCCCAGGAATTCCCACCAGGAACATGGCCAGGGTCTTTCCCATGACGGCATCGAACAATTCCTGGGCGGAATTCCCGGAGACCAGGAAGAATTCCGAGAGGAAGGCGAATTCCCGGCAGCTCGTGTCCAGCAGCGCGTAGTGCTGGCTGCGGAACAGCGACTCGAACGGGTACTGGGGAGGAAAACAGGGAAAACATCAGGGAAAACCTTAGGAAAAACCTTGGGAAAAACCTTGGGATTCGTCCCAAAAAAAAAGGAGAAATGAGGCAGGTTTTGCCGTTTTTTGGGGGTTTTTCTTTTCTGATTTTTTTTTTCTGTTTTTTTGGCATTTTTTAAGCTTTTTTTTCCACTCTACTGGGCTCCCAGTCCTTCCCAATCCTTTGCAGTCTGTTCCAGGGCTCCCCCAGTCCCTCCCAGTGCCCCCCACTGTGCTCCCAGTCCCTCCCAGTGCCCCCAGTGACCCTGAGGTCGCTCTTCTGGGCGGCGTGGGGGACGATGATGGGCGCCTCGAGCTCAGAACCCACCACCACCTTCCCCTCCCAGCCCCTCCTATTCCACTCCCAGTGCCTCCCAGTGCCCCCCAGTCCCTCCCAGTCCCTCCCAGTGCCCTCCCAGTGACCCTGAGGTCGCTCTTCTGGGCGGCGTGGGGGACGATGATGGGCGCCTCGAGCTCGGCGGGGGCGATGACGGCGCCGCGGTTGCCGAGGGTGAACACGGTGTTCCTGTTCTTCAGGGACGGTTTGGAGAAGAACCGTGCCCGCTGTTAAGGAATTTTGGGATGCTCCTGAGCGCTCAGAATTCCCGGGAGCCCCCCCAACCCCCTTCGGAATTCCAAGGATATCTTTCTTGGCCGTGTCTTCCACACCCATCAGGTCGTCCTTCTCTGCCACCTCCTCGTACTGTGGGAAAAAAGGAGAAAGGAGAAAAGGTGGGATGAGCTTCCCAAGGATCTGGGAGGGGGGTTTCCTGCTAAAATTGGGATCAGCATCCCAAAATTCCCTGGGAAGCCCCAAATTCTCTCCCAAATAATCACCCAACAAACGACTCCGGAGTCAACACGAACCTTTCCCGATGATTCCAAGTTGGATCCATCCCCAAGAAAGCCCCCCCAGATCCCTCCAAAACCCTCTCAGCATCCCAAAAGCTGGGATCAGCATCCCAAAAGTTGGATCAGCATCCCAAAATTCTTTGGGAAGCCCCAATTCCCACTCAGATCTTTACCCAACAACCAACTCCAGACTTAACATGAACCTTCCCTGGGAATTCCAACTTGGATGCACTGCAAAAAAACCCACCCCCTCAGTCTCTCCCAACCCCCCAGCATTCCCAAAGCCTGGGAATTCCCACCTGGATCTTCATGAGGCGCCCAGTGTAGGATTTGAAGTAGGAGAAATGGATCCTGCTGGCCGTCTCCACGTACTGATCCCGCAATTCCTGCGCCACATTCCGCTCGTTGCCCAGCAGGAATTGGTAGAAAAATCTGGGAAATATAGGAATTTTTTTCCAAGCTTTTTGGGCTCCCCCACCACCCCAGTGCCATAAAATTCCAGCCCTGGGATTCCCTTTTACTTGTATTTGAGGAGGGAATCCTGTGGGATCTGGTAGTTGGTCATGGGTTTCCGGAATGAGTAAATCTTCTGCAGGACGAATTCCCGGATTTTGGTGACGGCCTGAGGGGGGATTTTGGGATCAAGGGAGGGATTTGGAAGGGCTGGGAGGGCTCTCAGTGCTCCCAGTCCTTCCCAGTCCATCCCAGTGCCCTCCCACTAGTTTTGGGGGAATTCTGAGCATTCCCTTGAGAATTCTGACCATCCCCTGGAATTCTGGGACCCTTCCCAGGAATCTTTGAGTGTCTCCCCACCTTGACCTTAACCTTCTCCCACTTGATTCCCAGTCCCTCCACTGTTTTTTTTGGGCTTTCCTTGAAAGTCTGGCCACTCCTTGGAATCCTGGCCATTCCCAGGAATTCTGGGACCATTCCCACGGATCTTGAGCTTGTCAAGGACGAGCTGGGCTTTGCCTCCCAGTCCCTCCCAGTGACTATTCCCCTGCGGTTTTGGGTTCTTCCAGAAACTCTGGGCATTCCTTGGAATTCCAGGGCCATTAACAAGGATTTTGCAGGTGCTGCCCACCTTGACCTTGAGCTTGTCCAGGACGTGCTGGACGTCGGCACAGGCCAGGGTGTCGCGGAACGCCTGTTCCTTCACCGCCCCGATCTTCCCGTCCAGCTCCCGCAGCCGCTCCAGGAACTCCGGCTCCGTCACCGGTGCCTCCAGGATTGCGCTGGGAAAACAGGGATCGGATCCAGTATAGCCCAAAATCCTGGGTTTTGGGGACCAAATTCTCATTTTTTTCCCAAAAGCCTAAGTTTGGCACCTTAATCTTTGGTTTTTCCCAAGATATTCCAGGTTTGATTCCACAAATCCCTATTTTTTTCCCCAAAAATCCCAGGTTTTGTACACCAAATCCTTTTTTATTTCCCCAAACTCTCGGTTTTTGACCCCCAAACCCCTGCTTTTTTTCCCTGTTTTCCCAGATTTTGAGACCCAAATCCCCTTTTTTCCCCTGTTCTGCTAACGTTTGAGCCCCTAATCGCTGTTTTCCCCCCAAAATCCCTGGGTTTTTTCCCTCTTTCCTGGTTTTCCAGCCCCACCTGATCATGGCCGGGGGCACCACGAGCTCGTCCAGGAGCTGTCCCAGCTTTTCCCGGACGTTCCGGCGGTTCTGGAGCCGGAGGTTCATGGCCACGGACTGGTCCTGCAGCGCCCGGATCTCCCAGCTCAGGCTGCTCAGGTCACACTGGAACGAGCTCAGCATCTGCTCCATCCGCTGGGGGGGAAAGGGGACACTTGGGGGACATTTGGGGACAGTTCGGGGACAGTTTGGGGACATTTGGGGCAGTTTTGGCAACATTTAGGACAGTTTGGGATAGTTTTGGGACAGTTTTGGGGAGTTTTAGGGGGCTTGGGGACAGTTTTTAGGGCATTTGGGGATAGTCTGGGACAGTTTTGGGCCATTTGGGGCGATTTTGGGGCCATTTAGGGTGATTTTGGGTCATTTTGGGGCGGTTTCTTCCGCTCACCTGCAGGATGGCATCACAGGCCGTGATCTGATTGTGCAGCTCCGCGATGTTCTCGCTCTCCTTGATGTCTGGGGGGGGTCAAGGACACTTTGGGGACAATTTGGGGACACCTGGGGACAGTTTGGGGGGAGTTGGGGTGGGTTTAGGGCATTTTTGGAGGGTTGGGGACATTTTGGGGCCATTGGGGACAGTTTTGGTGGGGTTTGGGGCACCTGGAGGAAGGTGGGGACATTGGGGAGAATCTGGGGACACCGTGGGGACAATCTGGGGGCATTTAGGGCCATTTTTAGGTGGTTTGGGGGCATTTTCAGGAGATTTTGGGGCATTTTTCGAGGTCTTGGACCTTGGGGACACTTTGGGACACCTTGGGACCCCGCAAAAATTTGGGATACAGTCCTGGATAGAGGCTCTTTCCACCTCCTGGAGCTCCAGCTCCACGTGCCGGGAATACTGGAGCAGGTCCACGCCCTGCAAAAAGGGAGACATTTGGGGACATTTGGGGACATTTGGGGACACCAAGGACACACCTGCCACTCTGGGACGCCCCCACTTTGCCCCCAGGCCCCCTTAAACTGTTCCTAAATCCCCCTGAAAGTGTCTCAAACACCCGAAAAAACACCCAATATGCCCCAAACACTGTCCCCAACTCCCAAAAATGCTCACAAAGTGCCCCAACCCCGCAAAATTGTCCCCAAGCCCCCCAAAATCCCTCCAACCCCCACAAAAAGGCCCCAACCCACCCTAAAACTGTACTTAATGTGTCTCCAAGGTGATCCTGACATCCCCAAAAACGTCCCCAACCCCCTCTAGATGCCCCAAACCACCCTTAAAATGCTCCCAACCTCTAAAAAAGTGTCTTCAACCCCTTTAAAAGGGTCCCCAGCCCCCAAAATCTTACCAAATACTCCAAAAACTGCCCCCAAAGTGTCCTCAACCCTCCTGGGCAACACTCACCGTCCTCAGGGCCTCCTGCACCAAAGCGTCCTCCAGGTTCTCCTGGATGTGTACTGGGAAAAATGGGAATCATGGCGGGAAAAGTGGAAAAACCAGGGGGAAAATTGGGAGAAAAGGGAGAAAACAGGGGGAGAGGGAGTTCCCTGGATCCCCTCCCCCACAAATGTCCCCAAAATGGAGCCCCAATGTCCCCTCCCCAACACAGGTGTCCCCTGGCCCCACTCTTCACAGAACACACCCCCATTGGACACACCCATCTAAACCACGCCCCTTTTGACATATCAGCCCTAACCCCACCCCCAACCTGAACACGCCCCTTTGGTATTAGCCCCGCCCCTTCTCCAGGCACCGCCCCCACCCACTGGAGCCCTCCTTCCCTCACTCACCATCCACCTCCTCCAGCTCCGCCCCCTCCAGGTCCAGCTCCGCCTCCAGCTCCGCCCCCAGCGGCGCCTCCTCCGCCGCCACCTGCGGCACACGCGGCTCAGCACCCCTCTTTGAGCTCCCCCAGACTCTTTTCAGCCCCCTAGGACACCCCGAAAAATCCCCGGGACCCCCCAAACCCCCCGCAAATTCCCGTTCCCGGACTCACCTCCGCCTGCGCCGCCATCTTGGTCCCGCGCGTCGCGGCGACGAGCTGACGTCACTTCCGCCTCTTTCCTCCTCCCACCCCGGGCCCGGCGCAGAGCGGAGGTCGCAGCCATGGTGGGAACAAACCTCGCACCAGATCCGCCGCCATCGGCGCCGGGACAGGGCGGGGCACCGCGCGGGGGGATGGCGGGGGTTCACCGGGAAGCGGCGGGGGGGGAATGGGGCGGCGGCGAGGGGAGATGGAGAGAAAAACGGGGGTAAGGTGCGGACACCCCGCGCCCCCCCCAGCATGGCGGCCCAGGGTCCCCTCATGGAGGACCCTGGGATTTGGGGGGCATTGGGGGATATTTGGGGACCAGGGGCGGCGCAGAGGGGTGGCGGAGAGTCCCCGGGAAGCGGCGTACCACCTCCCCCGTGTCCCCTCAGTCCCTGGTGATCCCGGAGAAGTTCCAGCACATCCTGCGGGTGCTCAACACCAACATCGATGGTCGCCGCAAGATCGCCTTCGCCATCACCGCCATCAAGGTGAGCTTGGGGACATTTGGGGACACCGGGGCGGGTCCTGGGGACGCCTGGAACCCCCCTGTGACCCCCCCGTGTGTCCTGGCAGGGCGTGGGGCGCCGCTACGCCCACGTGGTGCTGCGCAAGGCCGACATCGACCTCACCAAGAGGGCGGGAGAGCTCACCGAGGACGAGGTCTGGGGGCACTTTTGAGGGGCTTGGAGGTCTGGGGGATGGAGTAAACTTGAGGGTGGTTGGGGATGCTTTTGGGGGGCTCGGGGGTCCCAGATGTGTGAGAGGTGTGTCCCAGGTGTGTCAGCTGTCCCCATGTGTCCCAGGCGTATCCCCAGGTGTGACAGGTGTGTCCCCAGGTGTGCTTCCAGGTGTGTGACAGGTGTCCTCCTGCGCAGGTGGAGCGGGTGATCACCATCATGCAGAACCCCCGGCAGTACAAGATCCCCGACTGGTTCCTCAACCGGCAGAAGGACGTCAAGGACGGCAAATACTCCCAGGTTGGTCCTTCTACCTGTCCCAGGTGTCATCTCACCTGTCCCAAGTGACCCATTACTCACCCACAGTGTCTGTTTAGTTGTCCTAGGTGTCCTTTTATCTGTCTCAGGTGTCCTTTTACTTGTTTGACCTGTCCCACGTGTCCCCTGACCTGTGTGTGTCCCAAATTCCAGGTGTTGGCCAACGGGCTGGACAACAAACTGCGCGAGGACCTGGAGCGGCTCAAGAAGATCCGGGCACACCGAGGGCTGAGGCACTTCTGGGGGTGAGACTCACCTGGGGACACACCTGGGGACAGCTGGGACTCACCTGGGGACAGCTGGGACACACCTGGGGACAGCTGGGATACCTGGGATTCACCTAGGATACAGCTGGGACAGGGGGCACACCGAGGGCTGAGGCACTTCTGGGGGTGAGACTCATCTGGGGACACACCTGGGGACAGCTGGGACACACCTGGGAACAGCTGGGATACACCTGGGGACAGCTGGGATACCTGGGATTCACCTAGGATACAGCTGGGACAGGGGGACACTGGGGGCTGAGGCACTTCTGGGGGTAAGACTCACCTGGGAGACACCTGGGATGTGTGGAATACACGTGGGATACACCTGGGAGACACCTGGGCAAATTCCATTACCAAAATCGGGGAATTGCTCCCCACAATGAGGCACTGGGAGGGACTGGGAGGCACTGGCACAAACTGGAGGATACTGGGAGGGACTAGGATGAACTGGGAGCACTGGAAGCACTGAGATGAACTTTAAACCCCCTCCTAGGCTGCGTGTGCGAGGCCAGCACACGAAGACAACGGGCCGGCGCGGGAGAACCGTGGGAGTGTCCAAGAAAAAATGAGGAATTCCAGGAAAACTTGGGAATTTTCAGCCAATAAAAGAAGGATTTTGGAAAAAAAAAAAAAAGGCATTGGTTTTTTTGAAACGATGGGGAGGTCGTTATTTGGGGAGGAAAAGGAGTGGTTTGGGGGAAGAAAAGTGGAAATTTTGGGGGTGGTTTGGAAATAAAAGTGGAGAGAGTTTTTTTGAAAGGCAGGATTTCGGGGAGTAAAAAGGGGTGTTTTGGGAACAGGTGTTGGGGAGGAAACGGTTTGGGAATCAAGGTGGTTTGGGGGGATAAAAGGAGGGGGAGGTGTGAAAGGATCCCTAAAAATGAGAGGGGGCGTCCCTAGATTTGGGGGGTCCGTCAGAAGAGGCGTACCCCCATTTGCCCTCAACAAACATGGCGGCGTTCTCGCCAGCTTCATCTGCCCTCAATAAATATGGCGGCGACCTTCCCTTCCTTCCCGCACCCAACATGGCGCCGCCCACACCCAAAATGGCGCTCCCCGTTCACCCAAAGCACGCTTTGCCTTCACCCAACATGGCGGCTCCCGCCTTCAGGGCTTTCCGGTGCCGCTTCGCCCTCCCTTTGCGCTGATTGGCTCCGCAGCCGGAAGTGGCGGCGGCGGCTCGGCGTGGTGGCGATGGCGGGCGGCGTTTCGGGGGTAACTTTTTTGGGGTCCCAAAACTTTGGGGCGGGGGGGCCGATTCTGGGGGGTCCCGAGGCCTTTTCCAGTGTCGTTCCCTGTTTTCCCGCAGCGCACGGACCCGTTTCCTGGGCCTGCCCCGGTGCCGAAGCCCAGAGTGAAGCGATTCCTCAGGGGGGCGGCAGAAAAGGCGGTAAAAGGGGAGGGGGGTTGGAGCTT
>NW_020958115.1:0-1980 GCF_003031625.1 Empidonax traillii | reverse complement strand
AGGAAATTGCCGATGCCGTGGATGTGGCCAGTGCCAGCAAGGTGGGAATGGGGGAAAAACTGGGATTTAGGGGGGGGGAAAACTGGAATTCAGGGGGGGAAATGGGATTTGGGGGAAAAGCTGGGATTTGGGGGGGAAAATGGAGTTTTTGGGGAGAAAAAATGGATTTTTTTGGGAAAAATGGGTTTGGGGGGGAAATGTGTTTTTTGTGGGGAAAGGGAGGTTTTTTGGGAAAGGGGGAATTTGGGGCTGGAAAAGGGATGTTTTGGGGGAGAAAAAGGCGAATTTTGGGTGTGTCCCCCTCCCCAGCACTTTGAGCTGCGCCTGGACCAGTTCGGGCCGTACAGGGTGGATTACACACGGAATGGCAGGTGAGGCGCATCAGCATAAACCAGTATAGACCAGTATGGATCAGTACGGACCAGCTGGGGGGTCTCTGGTCCCTCCCAGTGCCCCCAGTCCCCCCTTCCCTCCAGGTTCCTGCTGCTGGGGGGTGTCCAATCCCCTCCCAGTGCTCCCAGTATACCCATTATCCTGCAGGTTCCTGCTGCTGGGGGGTGTCCAATCCCCTCCCAGTGCTCCCAGTATACCCATTATCCCGCAGGTTCCTGCTGCTGGGGGGTGTCCAATCCCCTCCCAGTGCTCCCAGTATACCCATTATCCCGCAGGTTCCTGCTGCTGGGGGGTGCTCGAGGCCACGTGGCCGCCCTGGACTGGAACTCGAAGCGGCTCCTGAGCGAGTTCAACGTCCTGGAGACCATCAACGACCTCACGTCGGTACTGGGGGCACTGGGAGGGACTGGGAGGAGAATAGGAGGGACTGGGGGGGAGTGGGGAGCACTGGGAGGGGAGTGGGAGGGTGGGGGGGCAGTGGGAAGGGAGTGGATTGGGGGTGACTGGGAACGATTTGAGTTTTCCTCCGCAAACCCCCATTTTTGGTCATAAAACCCCCATCAAACGCCCATTTTGTCGCATAAAACCCCCATTTTTTTCTCCTAAAGTCTCCATTATTCCCCTTAAAACCCCCCGTTTTTTCTTCCCAAATCCCCATTTTTCCCTAAATCCCCGTTTTTCCCCCCCAGGTGGCTGCACAGCGAGTCCCTGCTGGCGGTGGCGCAGCGCCGGTGGCTGCAGGTGTACGACAGCCAAGGGCTGGAGCTGCACGTGCTGCGACGCTTCCCGGGGGTGCTGCGCCTCCAGTTCCTGCCCTTCCACTTCCTGCTCGTCACTGCCGTGAGTCCCGCCCCGATTTGGGGGAAATTCCCGCCGTTTTGGGCAATTTCGGTCATTTTTTACCCAATTTTGGTGGTTTCCCGGCCACTTCCCAGGGGTGCTGCCCCTCCAGTTCCTGCCCTTCCACTTCCTGCTCGTCACTGCCGTGAGTCCAGCCCCCCACAGACCCCCTTTGGGGTCAATTCCCGCAATTTTGGACAATTTCCATCGGTTTCTGCAGTTCCTGGATGTGTCAGTGGGTCAGGAGGCGGCCCCTTTTTTATCCAGTTTTTTCGCATTTTTTCTTATTATTTGCCCATTTTTTCCCATTTTTGCCGGTTTTTTCACCCTTTTTTCCCATTTTCCCCCGATTTCTCCCCAGAGCGAGCGGGGGCTGCTGCAGTACCTGGACGTGTCGGTGGGCCAGGAGGTGTCGACGCTCCGGCCGCGCCGGGGCCGCTTGGCCGTGATGGCCCAAAACCCCCACAACGCCCTCGTGCACCTGGGACACCCCAACGGTGACAGGGACCCCTTTTTGGGGCGAATTCATGGGATTTTGGGGGTTCCTGATGGAACTGGGGGGAATCCCGGGGTTTTGGAGGGTCCCTGGTAGAATCTTGAGGGGTTCTTGGTGGATTTGGGAGGGAATCCCAGGATTTGGGGGGTTCCTGGTGGGAGTTTGGAGGTTTTTGGTGGAATTTGGAGGGTTCTTGGCAGATTTTGGGGGTTCCTGAGGGATTTGGGGGGGGGTTGGTGGATTTTGGGGGG
>NW_020958114.1:10480-16979 GCF_003031625.1 Empidonax traillii | reverse complement strand
AAGGTTCTTCCCCCACAGGCTGGTTGGGCACTGAACAGGCTCCCCAGGGCAGTGGGCACAGCCCCAAGGCTGCCAGAGCTGCAGGAGGCTTTGGATGATCCTCTGGGGCACAGGGGGTGACTCTTGGGGCTGGGCCTGTGCAGGGCTGAGGGTTGGACTGGATGATCCTTGGGGGTCCCTTCCAGCTCAGCACATTCTGTGACTCTGTGTGAGGTCTCACCTCCACAGCCCCCATGTCTCTCAGGAAGCAGAGGCTGACGGACTCCAGGGCCTCCCGTGGCCACTCCTGGAACCAGTCGATGGTGGTGCAGCTGACGAGGGCCGGGAATCTCCTGCTGCGGACGCGCAGTTTGGAGCCAACGGGGGAAAAACACAGAGCAACCTGTGGAGCCCAGGGAGGAGAAGGGAGGAGGCAGGGCCAGGAGGAGGCACCGGGTTCCAGCCATGCAGCCCATCCCAGCCTCTACCAGCCACTTCCAATGGAGGATCCCACAGTTACCACCCAAACAGCAGAGACGGGACACACATCTCTCCATTCTACTTCCCAGGACAGAGCATCTCTTCTTCTCCTCCAGGAACCCAGGTCAAAGCAAGGGAGCAGCAACCTCTGTCCTGGAGCCCTCTGAGCTTTTTAAACACCCAGAAGCGATGATAACAGACAGCACATCCCATGCTTTGGTGCACCTTGCTGGGACAATCCCAGCTCCTGTCATGCCCAGACAGCAAAGCCTTTCAGGCTGCAGCCCCCCCAGGGCAGCCCAAGGCATCTCCACCCCTCACACCTGCTCCAGGGGGGATGGGAAGGATCTGGCCTCCCCCATCCCTCTCACCTTGAGCTGCCGCCGAGCCCGCTCTGTAAAAAACTTCCAGCAGGTCTCCCTGGAGCCCATCAACCCTTGGCCTTTGACTTCATTCCTCACGCTGTTGATGATGTTCTCGACTTCCTCATCAGGGAAGAGATCAGGTATTTCCCCTAAGAGAAGAGTTTGGGGTTACTGGGCTAGGCTGGGTGCTGTTGCAGTCTTAGAGCAAAGGGAAGCAGCTGCCTCCCTCTTCTGGGGCCCAGGGAAGTCCCTTCCTCAGGTAAAATCAGGTGCCAACAGGCCCCAGCAACAACAGAGGGGCACAGAAGGTCATGCTGCTAAAAAAGAAACACTTATGAAAGCAAACTTCCCTTAAGAAGCACAAGGGAGAGGGACATAAAATAGAGTCAGAGCATAGAAAGTCCATTTTTTTTAGTTCTACAGAGCTAATTAGATTACAATAAAATAATCAAATCCCTAATATGCTATACATTATATAAAATCATTTGAGTTTGGCAAGTGCATTAATTACATGTACAATTTCTGCAGCTGTTCAGGGCCATTGCCAGCAGTGGTCAAAAAACTCACAGGTCACCAAAACATTTTAAAAGCTAGAAATCTTGTAAACATTTTTAAAATTTAATAATTGAGCAATTGATTGCCATAAATGCACCCAACTAAATATTTTTTTTTAGTGCTTCTTTAATTTGTCACCTACTCTCTTCCTTTTTGGCTTCTGATTTGATTAAAATCCCCTTTATTGAGTCAGCTACTATCAATATGAGCAGTAATCACTTAAGGAAATACATTAATTCAGAAATCTGCTCATTTAAAAGAATTACTAAAAGGTATATTTTGTTCTGGCTTTCTAAATGGTAAGAAGTGAAACAAGTTAAAAATTAGAGGCTGCAGAGCAGGGAGCAGCCAGAGCCATCAGCCAGCAGCCCCTGGGCAGCCCTCACTCACCTCATGGGGAGTCTCAGTCTCCTATGTTGCCTCCCAAACCCTGGAAGGGGACCTTGGATCTGTCACCACAGTCCCCCAGAGCAACCACAGGAAAACCTGATGCCTTTCAAAGCCACCATGAGCTGCCTGGGACACCACAAAGCCAGGATGCTCAGTCCACCCCTCACTGCAGGACAAGGAATCCCAGAATCCCAAAAAGCTTTGGGCTGGGAGGGACCTTAAAGCTCATCTCCTTCCACCCCCT
The DNA here is from genome assembly GCF_003031625.1 of Empidonax traillii. NCBI lineage: Eukaryota > Metazoa > Chordata > Aves > Passeriformes > Tyrannidae > Empidonax > Empidonax traillii. Next base: position 14,966 of record NW_020958114.1, on the reverse strand, counting down.
CCCACAGGCAAGAACACCTTCCACCAGCCCAGGTTGCTCCAAGCCCCGTCCAACCTGGCCTTGGACACTTCCAGGGATGGGGCAGCCACAGCTTCTCTGCCCAACCTGTGCCAGGGCCTGCCCACCCTCACAGGGAACAATTCCTTCCCAGTATCCCATCTAACCCAGCCCTCTGGCAATGCAAAGCCATTCCCCCTTGTCCTGTCCCTCCAGGCCCTTGTCCGAAGTCCCTCTCCCACTCTCTTGGAGCTCCTTTAGGCACTGGAAGGGGCTCCCTGGAGCCTTCTCTTCTCCAGGCTGAACAGCCCCAGCTCTCTCACCTGAGCTTCCCCTTCACTCATCAGGTGTTTGTGCATCTACATCAGGAGCTGGGGGGAGCTACTTCCTGCCCTCCACAACGACCCTCATCCTTGTTCCTGGTTATAAAATCATCACAGGCAGCATTTGCTTGATGGTGAAACCATCTGGCCACCAATTTACAGCCCCAAATGTCACCTCTGGAGTTAAACACAAATAACTCTCAGTTGTGCTGCTGATTCCTCCCCCCTCCCCATCCCTGGAGGGCACCTGAACCAGCTGGTACCTCCCTAAGCCTGGCCTATAAACAAGGCCACAAGTGGCAGGCAGTGATTTCTCAGGGAGCGTGGGGAACATGCCCACTCTGGTTGTCCCCCACAGCCCCAGTGATGATGCCTTAAAATCTACCTGAAATGAGTTTCAATAGAGCTTGCTAGTACCTTTGTACAAAATTCCTAATAATGCTGTTTAACATTGTTTGTTAAGAACTTCAACAGACAAGGGACTTTAACAAGGTGAAGATTTCTCTCTTTGTAAAAACATACTCAGAAAGAGGCGTAACAGCTGATACAACCAGTCAAAGCTATTCAGAAGCCTGGAGGCCATTCCAGAAGGCATGATAATGTGCCAAAGACCAAGGGAAAAGATGAGGAAGATGAAGACAGAAGGGTCTTCCAGCCCTCTGACTCAAATTCAGGAGGTGTGTCAGGGGTGGGGCGAAGGTGGTAGAGTTGGAGGGACGATTTGGGAAGGAGGTGTAATGCTTTGAACTGTTAATTAGGTAACTAAATAAAAGCAAGAGGCTTTTGTAACTCTGGCTGCATGCTTTGGAAGCTAAAACTCACTGATGGAGTCTTAGGGCTTTTATCTGGAGCTGTTTTTAGGCATCACTGACACAACCTGCACTCCCAGGGAGCTGCAGCACACCCGGCCCAGGGAGTGCTCACCACACATCTGTGCCACATCCTGCAGGGAGGAAGAGCACTGGCACAGACACTGATTGCTCTGCAATGGTTTTGGTGAGCAACAACCCAAAACCTTCAGTGCATGTGGAAAAACAAGAGGAGAAGGACTGGAATGGGATAAGCAGCCAGGTGATGCACACAGACATGGTCATCGTGGCTTTGCATCATCTACCAGCCACAGATACTCCAAGGAGCAGGATGCTCTGCCTTGATAGGTCTTACCTGCCTTGGCCATCAAATCCAGCCAGAGAATCCAAACCCTGTGCTGAACTACCACTGGTGCCATGGTGCTATTTTGGTGTTGAATTGTGCTAAAAGCAGCCTGGTTCACCAACTGCAAACACACGCCCTGCTTTTTGAAGCAGGATTTGACAGATAAGCTGCTGGCTGGCCTGGGAATATGTGACTGGCAGTCAATCACTATATAACTATAAAAGCCCAGTCCAACTTTCATATGGCAGATTCTTCCACAGGCATTCTTGGAGTGTGTGGAGCTTCTCCTGTAAAGCAGTGATGCCTCTTCGTGGTCACTCCCCAGAGCTTGAGTGAAAGCTCTGCCCAGGATCCTTGTGTGGTGAGTTACATCAATCCCTACTTAATGATTGTTTCTTTTTGCCAGCTTTGATACAATTGCTTTGATAGAACTGCTTTGATACAGTGCACTAGCCTATCTTATACTGTATCATGAATAGTTTTTAGCTTTTATACTGTGTAGTAAATAATTCTGAGTAAGATCTTTCATCTGTTCATTTGTCTGTTCTTTTGTCATAATAAATAATTCCCTTTATATAAATATATCTGATTTGACATCATTAAAACCTGTGGGACAAAGTCATTCACTCTTAATTCCTTAAACTGTGGACAAAATCTGAGGCTGAGATTGGATCCAGCCACCCCAGGCTCGTCTCTCTGATGAGTTTAGAAAGCCAGGGGGTCCTTTCTACAACTTGTAGCTCAATGAAAGGGCTTTTCTAATAAATTTTGTCTAAGCCTTTCACCTCCCCCCCTCCATGACACTCCAGTCAATTCTTCTAGCCAGGAACAACCTTAATTTATCATGTGGACACATGGGATCCATAGGTGAAACTCCTCACCTTTGGCTCTGTCCTCAGCTGCAATATCCCAACAGACACATCATATAACAACCACGTGCAGTATTCCATGGTTTATGCAAAAAGGGGCACAAGACATGAGTGAAAGCAAAGAAATCTCCCAGCTGATGGAGCTGCTCCCCAGGGAGGCCCCGGCATGGCTTTTACCCAAGGGCTTAACCCCTGTGACTTCCAGCTTATTCCATTCTTGCCCTGCTGTAGATTCTAGAATTCCAGGTGCTCCACTGAAGATGGGGAGAGGAGAAATCAAAGCAGGAGGAATGTACCTGATGCCAAGAAGTCGTTGACCAGCACCAGGAACTGCTCGTCCACCACCTGCACATCGGTCAGCAGGAACACGGTGCCCGTGTTCTTCACACCAGCCTTCAGGTACAGGTTTGCCAGGTCTGCCTGGAGGTTGGAAAGCAAGAGGGGTTGTCCCTACACTCTGCAAAGCATGGACAGGGTATCAGTGCTACCAGCTGGATAATTCAGAACCTCCCCGTGCACTGAGAGCAAAGCAATTGCAGTTAATTGGTGGGAAACTGCACTTTGGCCACTCTGCACCTTCATGTCTGAGCCTTCCAGCCCATTCCTGTCACCACTGTCAGGCATTAACAGGTCAGGCTTGACATCATGCCCAGGTCTGGATAACAGAGAAATCAGAAGAAGGTCCCGGCCAGCACTGCCAGACCAGGGCAATGTCCCTGGCTGAAAGCACCAATGCAATCCCTGGCTGTGGAGACTGTGATTGTCCCTGTTTTCCTGCCTGCTCCCATGGAATAGCAGCTGTATTTCAAAGGGAACAGCATCCACCATCTTTGGGAAATCCAATTTTTTCATCAGTTGAATCATCATAGAATAGCTTGGGTTGGAAGAAGATGTTCATCCAGCTGAACCTCCATCCTTTCCTTCCCACCCCTCCAAGCAGGGTCCCAGACACGTGAGGGATCCTGAAGGATTGTGCACTGGAAAAGGGTTCAGAAACTCTCTTAGAAATTCGGCAAAACACACATGCTTTAAAAAAAAACACAACACAGTTTGCTACTTTGATTGCTGGAAATTTGGATTAGATGGATGATAAGAGTGGGGAAGGCCAAAGGCAGATGGGGAAGGTGTCACCATCTTGCTCTTCCATAGATGAGAAAAAAAAAAATTACACTATATTTCACCTTAGGAACAAATTCCTGACGGTGAGGGTGGGCAGGCCCTGGCACAGGTTGCCCAGAGAAGCTGTGGCTGCCCCATCCATGCAAGTGTCCAAGGCCAGGTTGGACGGGGCTTGGAGCAACCTGGGCTAGTGGAAGGTGTCCCTGCCCATGGCAGGGGGTGGTCTTTAACGTCCCTTCCAAGCCAAACCAGTCTGTGATTCATAAATTCTTTGCAGATGAATACAGAGTGAAGGGAACATCAAATTATCTCCCACCTCTAGAGACAGAGAAGCAAAGAGATGTTTTGAAAACAAGTTGATTAAAGCTGGTATTGAGCTCCATTCCCAGCTGAGACTGCCACAGGAAATGGGCAGGTAGGAGCTGGAAAATCCCAGGAGTTGGGCTCAAAACAGAGCAGAGATGAAAATACCCAATGGATGGTGGGACAGACTGGTGTGACATCATGGAAATAGCCTGAACACAAACACAGGTCATCAGGCTGTGCCACTGATGGGGAAGGAACCTGGAGTCATTGGCCATTGCATCTCCCAGCAGAAGGGAGTGAAGTTACTGTGATGGTGGTTTTCACATTTTTGTACTGCAAATCATTTGCCAGCAGCTAAAAAACTTAAAAAACCTTCCAGTGATATCCCAAAATGTTAATTTATAACTCCTAAGCTCACTGGCCTATGCATAAATATAAGCACAAGTAGATGTTGTCTTTAGTGAACCATTCACAATCCGCTCAGTCCCTTCACATACAAAATAGCAGAGGAGGAAATGCATCTGATTTGGGATTGGGATTTCATACTTGCTCCTTTTCTACCTCCAAATCACTCCACAACAGGCACCTCACAGATGAGCTAATTACCACACCCTGGTTTAACTAGAAATACCTAGGCTTCATTAGCACAGCTCAGGGCTGACACTCAAGGCTGGTCTGGAATGTTCTCAGTGCTTGGAGCACTGGCATAAGACACCA
>NW_020958114.1:3915-9438 GCF_003031625.1 Empidonax traillii | reverse complement strand
CCCTTCCCTGCCCACGCTCCAGCCCCTCAGTGTCTCTCCTGGCTGAGGGGCCAGAGCTGCCCCAGCACTGGAGGTGCCTCAGCAGGGCCAGCACAGGGACAGTCCCTGCCCTGGGACACCCCATGGCTGGCACAGCCCAGGGCCCATTGGCCTCTTGCCCACCTGGGCACCCCTGGCTCGTGTCCAGCCCAGTGCCATCTCCACAGAGCTGTCTCTCAGTATTCAACAAGTTAAAGTTTCCAGGGCAAGTTTTGCTCTTTATTTCCTTCCCCTCCACCTCAGCCTTAAAAGCCACCTACCTTCAGGTCAGGGATGCCATACCCCTTCCTCAGGGTGATCTGAAAGACCTCCAGGGAGCTCAGGAATGCTGCCAGCCGGGTCAGGCTCTGCTTCCCACTGCCCCCCACGCCCACCAGGAGCGCGTTCCCTCGGGGGGACTCCAGGATGCGGTTGATGCGGCAGCTGAATTGAGGGATACAAAATCTCTCATTAATAGGAGTATTTTTCTATTTCTCTGCCTGGTGCTTTTCAATACATATTTTATTCACTAAGAAATTGTATTCTGAGCGGGATGAAAAATGTCAATCTCAGAGCCATGTCAGCAATCGATGCCCAGCTCTGCTGAGACCTGCAGAGGACTTTGCTGACAAAAAAAAAAAAAAAGACCAGTTCGGTGGCAATTCAGACTGTGCCCAATTTTTTTCCACCTGCCAAGTCCTGCTGGACAGAACTATGTCAAAGTGAAGGTCTGGGTATCTTTGCAGGGAGGGAAAGGGGAGAAAGGACAATACATTGACATGAAACACCTGAGAACAAAAGTCAAGGCTGTTATTTCTGGGTCTGGTCATTTGTCCTGTCTAACTGTCACACAGTGAACTCTGTCTGCCTTTCCTTTATGCTCTTTAGGCAAATTCTGACACGCCCACATGTTAATACACCCCAGGTGAGGAGGGTCCAGAGGAACTTACTTGTGGAACCCTCACTGATCTGTGTCTGAAACTCAAGCACTGTTCCCCTCTTTTATTTCTGCCTTTATCCAGCACTACCTTTATTCATCTCTCTTCACTATTTCCCTATAATACAGTTATTTTTCAAATAAGACTGTGGGAAACACTGCACTGCTTTATTACAGCTCAAGTATTTTATGATCTATGCACAGACTCCAACTGATTTTTTATCATTTTATAATTACAATTTAATAATGTCTGTGAAATTATTACCCTAAAAGTAATCCAGACTGTGAGGAGAGCTTCAGCATTCCTGCTCTCAATTTCCCAGGCCAGCTCTGCCCAAGGATGCCACTGTGGTCTCTAGGGTGACTCGCAGGTATCTCCCACATCCCTACATAGATAAAGTCCTCAAAATTCCTATTTTCTTCTTTTAATTTCCTCTGAACTGAAAATCTTCTGCGAATTCAAGCTGATATTCTGAAGCAGTTTGAGATGGAAGAAGTTGTGTATTTCAGCCAAATGTAATTTCCAAATGCAATTAATGGAATTCCCCCACCTCCAGTGAAATCCTGCTGGATACTCAACCCTTCCTTTCATGATTATCCCCAGAATTAACTGGAGGGAGAGTGAAGTGTTTTGTCACAAATCCCAATTTATGTAAAGTGCAAGAGGAGCACAGGGCCAACATTCCTGTGAGCTGCCTGCAAGCAATGCAAGCAGAAACGCTTAGGGACATCAGGGTGACCCATTAATGCAGAGGAGTGAATGAATGCCCAGCCTGCCAGGGAATAGGTGCCCCAGGCCATTGGAAAAAGGGACAAGTTGGGAGCTCTGGGAACAGATACAAGCAGTTGGTTAACAGGAGTAGCACACACACACACACACATATATATATATAGATAGATAGATAGATAGATAGATATTTAATTTGCATGACAGCAGCTACATTAGGCTGCCAGGTCCAGTGAGAACTGACACCCCCTCCCGGGTGTGCAATAGGACAGTGCCTTCCCTCCAACTTAGAGTCCCAGATCTGCACCTCCTGGGCCAGTGTTTTCATACAAAATCAGATACAGCTCTGATTGCCAGGGTAGGTCCATGTTCTGAAGTGATCCAAGGCCAGCTCTGCATTTCAGCACCCAGAAATGACTCTGTCTCTGCTGGGATCACCACAGGCTGTGTTTGCAAGCTGGGGTTGCACCCCACTATATCCCAGGCATGGAAACACCTTCCTAATGATCAGCAGGAGGCTTGTTATTTTCATACAGTCCCACACGTCCAATTTCCAACAGGAATCCATCTGCACATCCAGGCATCTAAATGCAAGTGGGTTTTCCAAAGGATCAAAGCAGTTTAAATGCCTCCATCCTTTCAAAGTAGTAGTTGAATGCACATAATCTCACTTTATATTCATAGGAAAATCCCACTAAGAACCTGTGTAAAAGTGGCTCTAAACCAGCTGTAAAAGCACTTGGGGAAATCCCAGTACAACCAGTTCTGTGCTGGGTGTCAAGGGAAGACAATACAGCCCTTGAAGGTTGTCATATGTGATAAATGTTTGTGCATCAAGGGCCAAAGATTCCATCACCCCACACGGGCAGGTGAAGCTTCATCACCCCTCCAGCTCCATCAGCTGCAATTATCACAGAATCATGGAACTGGTAAGGTTGGAAAACACCTTTAAGATCATCAAGACCAACTGTCCAGCAGCACCCTGTCTCTGGAAGAGACTGTGACTCCACCACTTCCATGGGCAGCCCGTGAGAGGGCTTGACAACCCTTTCAGGGAAGAAATATTCCTTGATATCCCACCTAAACCTCTCCTGGCACAACCTGAGGCCATTTCCTCTCATCCTGTCCCTTGGTCCCTGGGAGCAGAGCCCAACCCTCCCTGGCTCCCCCCTCCTGTCAGGGATTGCAGAGCCAGAAGGTCCCCCCTGAGCCTCCTTTTCTCCAGGCTGAGCCCCCCCAGCTCCCTCAGCCCCTCCCGCATCCTCCAGGAAACTCCATGAAACAATCTGCACGTGCAAATGCTATGGCAAGACCCTAAACCAGAAAATCCCCTTACACATGGCACATGGCATCCTCAAACAGCACCAGGTTCATGGCAGCGTTGACTTCATTGTAGTTGTCCAAGGCTTCCACGAGGATCTGGTTCAGCTGCTCCCAGGTTGGGACTGGCCTGTAGGCAGGTTCCCCAGAGCCTTTAGCAAAATGGCAAAAAATATTCATGTGCTTGGTCTGCTCTAAAGTTTCTTCCACGTCCTGTAAAAGAGAGAAAAAAATGTATATATGAAGTATAGAAACCGCAGTGCAGCTCTGTGCCTCCTTTCAAGGGAAGTATGGCATTCCTGCCTTTTCATGCTCACACAGCTGCACCTGCAACTGCAGTCTGAAAAGGGGAGAGACAAGAGAGAAAGAGGGGGAAAGGAAAATTCCCAGTAGTGACTTCCTTTCCAATAAACCCATCCTGTGTCAACGTCAGAGTTACACCTCAACACTTACATCATAGAATTTCTTCACCATCTCCCTCTGGATTTTATCAAAGGTACTATAATCGTTTGCTTCAACCATCTTATCCCGATACACCCGGCTGGACTCGTGCAGGTAGAGCTTCAGCAGGTCCTGGGGTTCCTTCAGACATTCAGGGGTAGAGAACAGGAGGCCCTGTGGAGAGCAGAGACACTCAGGAAACCCAAGCTTGACCTGAGGGACCTCAGGCATCGCGCTGGAGTGTGGCTGAGTCACCCTTACAGCAATCTGCAATTGAGCTCCTGAGTGAACAGCCCTAGAGAATGTGCCCTTTGTTACCCCAAATGTCCCAAAGCCAATTATCATGGAATCCCAGAATGGTTTGTGTTGGAAGGGACACGTCCCACCCCCTGCCATGGGCAGGAACACCTTCCACCAGCCCAGGTTGCTCCAAGCCCCGTCCAACCTGGCCTTGGACACTTGCAGGGATGGGGCAGCCACAGCTTCTCTGGGCAGCCTGTGCCAGGGCCTGCCCACCCTCACAGGGAAGGATTCCTTCCCAATATGCCATCTAACCCTGCTGTCTTTCAGTTGAAGGCCATTCCTCCCTGCTCCATCACTACATAACCTTGTCCAAAGTCCCTCTCCATTCAGGAACTGGAAGGCTGCACTCCCTGGAGCCTTCTCTTCCCCAGGCTGAACAGTTCTAATTCTCTCAGCCTTTCCTCACAGCAGAGCTGTTCGAGCTCTCTGATCATCTTTGTGGCCTCCTCCAGATCAGATACAACAGCTCCAGGTCCTTCCTATGCTGGGGACCCCAGAGCTGGACACAGTGCTCCAGGAGGGGTCTTACAAAACCTCCTTCACCAGCTGCACACACCATGGGGGTGCCTGTTTCCCACATTCTTTTGAATATTTATACACATTACACTCATTTTGACCCCCCTCCCAACCTCTCCCTGGCTGGGCTGGGGGTCCTGCTCTCAGCACAGGGACCATCCAGGGCCAGGCCCAGCCCTGCAGCTTTTCCATCCTCACCCCACACCAAGGGTGCTTTGTCAAGAAGGAAAAATAGTTTGGAAATGATAGTGGTGGTGATTTTTTTTTTTAATCAATTAATTTTAATTAGGTGCGTTCTGCCTGCAGGAAATATCAGTTGCTGTCTGCTTAGCACAGTATGTTTACCATGAACTCTATTAAAATTCATAAAAGAATTATGTTTCAAAGAGGTGTTGCCTATACTAAGCCTATTAACAGCACACAGGGTTTTCAATGGCATGAATTAAACAGACAGCTTTTATTCCTAACATCTAATTATTTATACATTAAATGTAAAATGCATTGAAAGCAATGTAAAGCAGGCCCTCTCAGCTCACTGGTCCATGGCTCAGATTGTTTGGGTTTCACATCTGTCATTACAGCTGCCAAAGTATTCTATTTATTTCAGAAAAAAAAATAAATTAGTGAGAAGAGATGACAACTAAAAGGGAGGAAGGAGAAAACCATCGAGCCCTAAACTGGTTAAAATAAAAATTAAAAATCACTCAGTTCCTCAAGAGTCTCTCATGCTACAAAAGCTGTTGTGTTTTTGATGCAAGTACATGACAGGCTACAGGGCCAAGAAAATCCACACCCCCCAAATCTGAAATCACTTACTTACTGAACACCTCCCCTCTTCTCACTCTGCAAATCCCCCCTCCTCACTACTCAGCAGTGACCAGCTCTTCCACCAACACAACCAGCTGCATCCCCACGGAGCAGTGGGGTCCTCCACGGGTGGTGAGGTCTAGGAGAAGCCATAACATCCATGTCTGGGATGCAGGAGGGACACGTGGCCATGGGCCACTGCATCTGGGATGGATGTGGTGCCAACATTAAAAAGAAAACAAAATAAAAGAGAGGGTGGAGAATCCCTTGTCCTGTGCCATGTCATTCCAGTTATCCTGCTGCCTGAGGAGTCCTGAGGTTGTATTTCAGCCAAATCTCTCAGCTTCTCCTCCTCGCCAGGACAGCCAGAAACTGGTTACAAAGCCCTCTCTGCTCTGCTGAGGCTTCTTGAGACAATGATATCAAATATTACAGAACCACAGATCACAGAATG
>NW_020958114.1:0-2134 GCF_003031625.1 Empidonax traillii | reverse complement strand
AGCTGGGGGTTTAGAACAGGTTGTGGTGTTTCAAACCCCTCGATTTGGCTGCTGAGAAATTTCTCTAATTTCATTTATCAGCCTGAAATTCTGAAGGGCTCTTTGAGCACTAACACCTACTGCTTCGAGGTTGCTGGGGAAAACACAAAACCAGGATCTCTCCAATGGCGGAAGAAAACATCTCTAAAGCTGAACAACTTCCCTTTGGTACAGTGGCTGGTAATTCAGTTTCAGTGATTAAATCAAAGCTGGTTTAGAGTGATTTATCAGCTCTTTAAATGCCATCCTGCATACACAATGCTGAGCACTTGAGAGGACATGACAGTACAGGCCACCAAGCTGTCCTGGCTCTGGCAGAGCAGCTGAACCAGTCACTGCTCTCCTCTCTTCAGGGCCAGCAGCCCACAAAGTATCCACCAACTGCTCCACACAGTAAATGATGTCCCTGTGTGGTGGAGAGGTGCCATCAACCCCATACTCACGAGTGGAGCTGAGACTAACAAAGACAAGCTCAGGTCCATCACACTCACCAACAGCCACTGCACTGGAACAAGCTCCAAGTGCCACAGACAGGGACTGCACTTACTTGGAAGATATTGGAGAAGTCTCTCAGATTGAAAACGTAGTGGAACTTGACAGCTGTTGGCAGGAAGGTGGCAGCCACCCTCCTGTGCAGCCCCAGGGCGAGGGCAATTAGCTGCTGGGCTGATTTTTGCACAGCCTCTGAGAAATTCCCACTGGTCAGGTGCTGCACCAAAATGGTGCTGTAGATCCTGGCCAAGGCATCCTGGTCAGGGTTGGAGAGAGCGAAGACACAGAAGTGACGCTGAGGAGGAGAAAGGGAAACACAGAAAGGTCAGAGAGATGGGCAGTGACCTCCCAGCTCAAATGCCTTGTGAGGACTTGATGTGGTTGGACACAGTGCTGGATAAACTCATCTGGGCTCCACTTCCCAGGCAAGGTTGGCCCAGATGATCTTTCGAGGTCCCTTCCAACCTGAGATGCTCTATGTTCCCACCAGAACCATCTCCCCCTTCCAATTTCCCAGCAAAGGACAGTTGGCAAGTGACACCTTTTGCTCACTGAACAAGGGATTTCCAATGGCGTTTCACGATGGCTACACTGCAAGCTCAGTCCAGTGAAGAGCTGTAAGGTCTGAAGGTCCCACTGAACCCTGACAAAACCCAGTCTTGTCTCTGGTAAGAGCAGCCCCTGGAAGGTGCCACCTCCCAGAAGACCCTTTATTGATTTGGAACTTGCAAAGAGCAAGGAGATTATAGAATCATTAGTGTTGGAAAAGACCTCCAAGATCATTAAGTTCAACTTTGACCAACTCCCAAATCCCCACTAAACCATATGGTGAAGGGCCACATCTACTCATCTTTGGACACTTCCAGGGATGGTGACCCCATTCCCTTGGGTAGCCAGTTGCAATGCCTGACCACCAAAAAGCTTTAATGAACTGTGCCCCAGCAGTAAATGTCAGCTTAATGCAGGCAGAATGGGCTTGTCTGAACCAGAAGGTTTCCTGAGAGTGGGTGTGGCTGGCCAGGAACCTGGGACTTCTTCCTCCCACTGAAGAGCAGAATGAGAGCAAATATGAAGAAGAGGAAAAGGCAGCAAGTTCGCTGCCTCTTCATCAGGAGTTAGTCACTCAACAGATCCAGGATGTTCCTACTGATCAAATAACAGCAGGATCTGCCAGAGGTTCTCCTCAAGCCTCACTTTGAACAATCCACCCCAAGCTCACCCACGGGCAGTGCCTTCGTGCGGGGCTGTACCTGCAGGCGGGGGTTGATGGTGAAGCTCCCTGCAGTGGGGTTCATGCAGGACACGTACTGCACGTTGGTGATCTCCTTCAGGGACAGCCTGCTCCGGTCATACCTTTGGGCAAAGCAAAAGCCATGGATGGTGACTAGAGGCGTCATTGCTGCCACCCCCTGGAGCTCATCTGTGGGCTCCCAGTGTCCCCAAGGCTTCAGGGGACACATTCAGGGGAGTCACATCCTGTCCCCCACCAGGGCAGGGCCCAGAGCTGCTGCATGTCTGCACAGAGTCAGAGAGTCATGGAATATGCTGAGTTGAGGGACTCACAAGGATCTTCGAGTCCAGCTCCTGGCCCTGCACAGGCCCA
>NW_020958113.1:14585-17001 GCF_003031625.1 Empidonax traillii | reverse complement strand
GTTATGTAGTTGTGAGTTATAAATTATATAGTTACATTTTGGATTATGCAGCTACTTCATATAATACATAAATTTTATATGAGTTACGGATTTAAAGCATTTTTATAGTCAATTTTGAAGATTTTTAAGCACATACTGGCCAGGTTAAAATTGGCTACGCTTTCCATTTAGAAAACAATGTTTGACCGCAGTCTAGAATAACTCATAACTTCTGTTTTTCTGGCATCTAAGAAATGCTTTTGCTTTCTGTGGCAGAAAGAGTAAAAGGAAAAAAGGGCACTGAAATTGAGATGAGAGAATAACCATGAGAATGGAAAAATGTGAGATTAGAAGAGTCCCAAGGTTTATGTCCCAATGACACAATTTGAAAAAGGAGTTACTGCTGCTGATTTCATATAGCTCATTTCCTGTCATAAAAAGGCACGTTTGAAAATGTGCAGGATAAGAAGAGTATCACCTTTCACTGTGAGTCTCCAGGAGAAACTCGCACAAGTTCAATTCTTAGTCTCTACTAGAGTTAATACAGTCCTTTGCTTCCTGGGTTAATCTCGAGACTTGAGCTCTTTTACATTTTATAGGGACCATTCAGGTACATGTGAAGAAGCTGCCATTTTGTTGAATGAAAGCTTTGAGAAATTTTGAGAGATTCCAAGTAACAGTAACTATTCCAAGTAACTAACATCAGGTTTACATAGCCCTTTCTGCATGCAGATGTGCTGAGGTGAAGGAAGGCGAGATGCCGTGGCCAGAGTCTGTGTTAGAGATAAGTCAGGCTTTGCCACCTGTACTCCAGTGGTTTATCCATAGAATTGCATGATTAGTAAAGGATTCAATAATTTAGGATTTTGTTTTAGAGAAGAGTGATTAAAATTGTGTAGCTGCTAGTGTCAGGTGGTGATTGGTCAAAGCACTCAATAATCTTGGAGGTATTTTTCAACCATAATGATTCTATGATTATGTACATGTGAGTGTGCTTATGTGTGTATATATATATGTATATATGTATATATGTGCATATATATCTGTGTATACATATACTCCTCCCCTACACTGAAATTCAAAGAGGTTTTGTGCCATAATTGTATGTCCCTATGCACCTCAGGGGAGAGGGGATGGGCTTTTTTTTAAAAAATTCAGTTTTATTTCATTGCAGCATTGATAGAGAAACCTGTTGAAACTGAGTGGCGTTTCATATCTTTCATGCAAGTTGTGCCTATTCAGAGTTCACATGCTTCTTCTTTTCTGTGCATGTAATTCCAAGAATAAACCATTATTTACTATAGTGAAGCCAAAAATTAAGAAGCAAAATTGGTATTCAGACAAACAAGGCAGTCAGCTCAACTTGCTGTGAGAGGACTTATTAGGGGCTACTGATGGAAAGGGTGTATTTCATAGCTCACAAAGGTCTTTCCTGTAGAGATGTAGAAGAACACAGCAGCTGCCTCAGAACTTACAAAGTCTGTACTTCTCTTTTTAATTTTTCTTTTAGTTCTTTGTCACCATTTCTCCTTGTTTAAAAATATGTTAACGCTAGTTTCTCACACTTTCTTCCAAGTTCCTGCCCACCTTTTTTCTCTAATTTTTCAGCTTGCCTCACTTCTAAAAGTATGATCCCTACCTGTAGGAACTACATAGAATCATAGGATCATAGAATCATAGAATTAACAGGGTTGGAAGAGACCTCCGAGATCATCAAGTCCAACCCTTGATCCAACCCCACTGTGATTACCAGATCATGGCACTCAGTGCCACATCCAGCCTCACCTTAAAAACCTCCAGGGATGGTGAATCCACCACCTCTCTGGGCAGCCCATTCCAATGCCTGATTACTCTCTCTGTAAAGAACTTCTTTCTAATATCCAGCCTAAACCTCCCCTGGCAGAGCTTAAGCCCGTGCCCTCTTGTCCTACTGCTGATTGCCTGGGAGAAGAGACCAACCCCCAACTGGCTACAACCTCCTTTCAGGTAGTTGTAGAGAATGATGAGGTCACCTCTGAGCTTTCTCTTCTCCAGACTAAACAACCCCAGCTCCCTCAGCCTCTCCTCATAGGACTTGTGCTCCAGTCCCTTCACCAGCCTCGTTGCTCTTCTCTGGACCCGCTCCAGCACCTCAATGTCCTTCCTGAACTGAGGGGCCCAGAGCTCAACACAATACTCAAGGTGTGGCCTCACCAACGCAGAGTACAGGGGAAGGATCACTGCCCTGCTCCTGCTGGCCACACTGTTGTTGATGCAGGCCAGGATGCCATTGGCCTTCTTGGCCACCTGGGCACACTGCTGGCTCATGTTCAGCCTCCTGTCGATCAGCACCCCCAGGTCCCTTTCTGCCTGGCTGCTCTCCAGCCACTCTGTGCCCAGCCTGTAGCGCTGCAGGGGGTTGTTGTGGCCAAAGTGCAGGACCCGGCACTTGGCCTTG
>NW_020958113.1:0-12908 GCF_003031625.1 Empidonax traillii | reverse complement strand
AGCGAGTTTGCCAGCTGCCATGTAATATTTGTTCACTATCCTCAAGATTGGCAACATTTCAGTGGTGGTATGTGTCCAGTACTTGTAAAATGCCTTTGTTATCTTTCTTGGTGTAATGAGCTATGTAAGTGTGTAACAATAATATTGTGGCTGAGTGTTCTCTCTGATCTGAGTGTCCTCAAGATGACAGCTGTGCATGGCAGGGTGCTTTGAGAACGCTGCAGCCATTGCAGCTGTGTTGCTCTTATTCTGGCGTGGTGAGAACAAATGTAATCCACTGTCAAGAAAGAGTTAGGCTTGTGGTTCAGAACATCTTTCAGAAAAGAGGAAAGATAGCCATCATTTTCAGGAGTTCAAACCAGTAAAAGAATACATATGTAGATTGAAAAATTGCAAATATGTACCTAAGGTTCCAAGGCTCCCCGCTGCTGGAACACAACGTACGTATTTATTGGAAGTCATTAGCATCCCTCAAACCCAAATGCCAATAACAGAGCAAATGTGACTTACCTAGTCTGGATTCTGTCTTTAGGCTTGGTTTGACAATGGGAAATGGTGTATTATAACTTACACCAGCCATAGCCATTTCCTTCTGGTTTGACTAACACATGAAAGTAACATATTCTGATAATTATGGACATGCTACAACTTCATTCAAATATTTTTGGCAGAATCAACTATATCAAAGTATGATTTTAAAGCTACTTTTTATTGATTCCAGAAAGTCTTTAGTGTTTAGTCTTGGGTTTTCAAACAAAGCCAGAAATAATTCAGTAGTGTTTCTTTTTTCTATTTGGAGAGGAAATGGATCGAAGTATGTCTTAAATTAATTACACTTATAGGAATGATATCTCTAATTACTGTTCTGTTCCCTGGTTCCGCTTTTTCTAGACATATTTGCGGTAGACATTATGTTTTTTGAGAGTGATAATCAGACATGAACTTTGGATGATGGCTGTGTTCATTCTGTGACTTTTTAAAAAAATAAACTACATAGTAAAATTTTGCAACTGGAAAAAAATCTTTATTTGGAAATGTATGTAAGTTTTAATGTTGGCCAATTTGCTTTTTAATTACAGTCATATTTATACTGGTAACAGCTCTCTTGCAAGTTACTGTACACAGTTACCATCCTGCAAGAAGTTCGGGCTTTCGATTAAACTCGAGTTACCAGAACTCAGAACTGAAAGATCTTTATAAGTTCAGTTGCTATGGAAGAATTTGATTCCTAGCAGCTGTATTTGATCCCAGTGTGTTGCAACTGATAAACATTGTTAGGGCAGAGAAGAATTAGCAATGTACACAAAATTGCGCTTAACTTTTAACTTTCATGTAGCCTGGCTGACTTGAGATATTACTGCTGGTACCTGGGCTGAAGATCTGTTGTCCTCCATACATTTTAGAAGTCAATTTATTTCACATGCTGTAGTACTAAAACACTTTTTTAAACATACATTTCATTAGGCAATTACTTTGTAGTGCTGAAATAAAAAGAAAAATATTTTGCTAAGACCAGCCAGTCAATTCATAAACTTAGCTAAAGCAAACATGAAATAAACTATTATTTTAACTAAATACTGTATGCCTGTCTCAAAGGCCAGATATTAATAACCAGTCATTAAGGCTAGGTACCTCAAAATAGAAGCACAAATTCAGACTGGCAGCATTCGTGGAAAAGGTGCATTTAGGTATGCAGAACAGATAACTGCGCACAGAGAGGGACACCAGTACAGAAAATCTGATTTAGTACTTTTTTACTTTTTAATTAATATGACATGCCTTGTCATTGTCACTGATGCTAGAGTGTCACCCCATTAATGAACATTTTGTTCCTCTGATCAGTTCTTGTGTAACTTTTCTCCCAGGAGTTGTTCAGTTGGCTTCAATGGAGCTACTTGCCTATGTGGTGAATAGAGCTGGTAGTTCTGGTGTTTACCCTTGGAATATCTTTACCATGTAGGTACCATCTAGGTTGCATCAGACAAGATTCATTCATCTAGCCTTTGATTCATTTGTGGATACATAATATCTTTTGTTAAGGGCTTAGTATTTACAGTACTTCAGAAATGAATGCTTGTAGAGGAGAACTAATCTTTGAGCAAGCTGCTGAACTTCTCAATAACAGGTGTAATTCCCAATTCCAGACCAACACATATTTTCTGTTGCTTTATTGTTCAGTTTTGCCAGAAACATATTTTCTGCTCAGCATACACTGTAGATGGCAGTAAGGTTATGCTAGAAAAGGGTACGTGGGCTGGAATAAGTAAATTAAAGGAAGTGTGTAAAACCTATGGATGGTTTCAAAACCTGAAACCACCACTGGTGGCAAACACCATCCAGTCCTTTCTGGAGGTGCTTCAAGTAAGTATTAGAGCTGCTGTAAGTAGGTTGGCTTAGAGACAAAACCTGAAGCACCTCCAGTTATTCTAACCCATCTACTCTTTTCTCATCTTCTGCATTGTCTGTAGTGGCTGATGCCTCTTCTTCCATTATAACCCTTCAGCTTCCCACAGCGCTCTCTCCTTGCTTCCTGCAAATACATTCTCCTCTTGCCCTTCCTCTCATGAGTGCCTTCCCCGGGCAGAGGTTTACTGATCAAAGTGTTTTCATCAGCCCTTTACTTGGATGTGGTTGTGTGAACTGACAGACTGCCTGATAGGATCCCAGCTCTTGACGTGGGTATTCCTTTGTTCTGTACATGTACACACATGCATATGTCTGTATGTGCAGAAAGCAAAGTCTGGGAGAAATGAACAGTATTAGAGACTCATTACCCATGAAATGTATTGGAGACCATTGACCCACTGTAAACACCCATTCTACAAATGAGATCACAGCAATGCTCCTGTTAAAGCTGAGGATCTCTTTTCCTCTTCCTTGCTCAATATTCAGGACTCAATCCCAGCAGTGCTGTCCCCACTGGGTTTTTTCAGTTCCCTTACTGGCTTTGCATTCACCATGGAAAAGAGATCTTCTGGTGTTCCTTCAGCTCCAGTGATGAAAGAGCCAATACCTGTTCAGCCCCATGTTGTATCAGTTCTCCTGCTTTGGTCCAAGTGTCTTCCTCCTTATTACCTCTCAGTCTATCCTAAATTCACTTGTTCTCTCCAGCTTGCTACAGATATTTAGCAGCCCTCACCATACAGGTTAATATTGGTATTATTTTTAATGAAATCAGTTAATTGTAAGGAGATGGATATGCAGGTTGTGTGGAGTCTTGTGAGATAATGACTGCATTGTGATTTCTTCGTGGCCATTATCAAAAAAATCCCTCTCTGGTGATGATAGGGATTATATTAAATGGAAATATGCATTACACACTAAGGAACAGTATTGCATAACGAGGCACATTCCTGTCTTTCAAGGACTGGAAATGTATCTAATTCCTGACCACTATTTCTAAAAATGTAAAAAAAAAAAAAAAAAAAAAATCCTTAAGGTTCACTTTCTCTTTTTGCCTGCACTTAACTCCTCTACATAATTTTAGAGTATTCATATCATTTACAGTAAGTAAACATAATTCTTTGTAATGAGATCGCCTCTAAAGGTAGGAATTCATACTTTTTTAATATTTGTTATGGTTTTCAGCTCACCTTTTATCCCTCTGGAAAGTTACAGAAAAGCATTGTGTATTCAGTGAAAAAATAGTAAAATACCAAAATACTCATAACCAACTTTTAAAGACAATTCCTGAAGCAGATGTTCAGTAACAAATATTTTTTATGAAAATAACAGTGGGAAAGAGTTTGGGTTTGTTTGTTTGGCCCTCAAGGAAATTAAAAAGCCTTTCTATAATTTTGATTATAACTTTAAGAGAAAGTTTTATTATATCAAGGATGTGTTTGAATGAAGAATGGAAACCTTAAGGGTTTAAAATCTGTTTTTAAAACTCGAAATTGAACTTCTCTTGTTAATCTAAGGAAACAAAGTCCTGTGGCAGTTTTCTTTTCTAATGAAAAACATGTAGGTCTGTTATAAAAACTGATAACGCAAAAAATGGCATCCACTTTTTCAACACATCTGCTCCCTAAGCATATGTTAGCAGCAGCAGATTCCTGTGAATAAGTAAGTACCTCTGATTAATCCTACTAGGGCAGAAGAACAGAGAAGTAGTAGGCTCTTACATTTTTTTTTTCCCATTATCAATATAATAATTCACTTCCATTTTAGACTGAAGATCTAGAGAAACTTCAGCTATTTGCTCCAAGCCTCCATTGAGCTGAATTCTATTGGCATTAATGGGATTTTATGGTGGTGCTATCTTGAGGATGTCTTCTAAAAATAAATCCTTTGCACTGGTGTAGCTTGTACGTTCAAGTACAAAAATTACTAATAATGAATTTTTTCTGCTAAAGAAAGGATTTGATCTGATTCTAGAGTAAGTTTGAAGGATGGGGAACTAGAAAACTCCTCTTTAATTTTCTCTTCCTGAATCCTTGCATATAGTGCTCTGAAAGATGCTTGCAGGTGAGGGAGACATGGCCTTCTGAAATTCGACAGTGGCACTTTCACGAGGTGATTTTTCAGAACAGGATCACCACTATCCCTGCATCTGCATGTACACAGCAACAGATAAAGCTTTGCTGGTGACAGATGGGAATGATACTATGTTCACAGTCTGTGCACAAGAATTTCTATGAACAAATGAATTTTAAGGTCTAATTCCAGTTATTAAAGGGGGCTTCCAGAAGGTCATGGGGCCTTTGTGAGCTTGAGGTCTTGGGCATTTATGTGTATGTCTACCTACTGTGCATTGACAAAGTGGCTGTAGGTCTTGTGTTTTGGAATGGTATCCTCCAATTTAGAGCTCCCACTGAAACCATCCAGTGCTCCCTCCCCATCTTCACCTCCTGTACAGCAGGCTGGAATGGAGAACTGGAGGCACAAAAGGTAAAGATCACTGGCTGAGATAAGAAAAATTTACTGGAAACAGCAGTGAGATAGTAAATGAACAGTAACAGCAGCAATATTAATAATGAAAGTGCACAAAAGAGAGAGAGTGATTCATCTACAAATGGCTCACTGACCGCAGCAACACCACCCTGACTGTTCCCTCCAGCTTGGAAATGGTGTTACCCCGCCACTCCCTCTGGCTTTCGAGCTGGGGCCATCCCACTGCTCTCTCCACCATGCTTACTTGACTTGAGGGAACCCTTTCTCCTTGGAAAAGACTCTCTTCCCCCCACCTCCTGCAACACTGTGAGGTTGTATAGAATAACCTCCAGGTCTCAGCCATCCCCCCTCCTGGCTACTGCAGAATTAACCCCTGTCTTGGCCAGAATCAAGGCAGTAGGTGTGTATGTCATGCACACCTGTGCACTCAGCAGGGTACACTAATATCTAGAGTAATGACATGTCCCATGGTTGTGGTCCATAGTTACCAAACAAAGATGCTTGTTGGACCACGCTGCATCTTTTATGTCTCCTGCACAGGAGGCAAGAGGCAAAATAAGCGGATGGTGTGTGCACTGTCTCATGCTGCTGGGAATTCAGGATGTAGCTGGGGGTACTGGCAAGGACTCGGGCTTTAGGAAACCCTGCTAGAGAAGCACCCTTGGCAAATTGAACATGCTGCCTTTCAGGCCCCTGTGAATTAAAATACACTTGAAGAAAATGAAAGTTGCTGAAAGCTGAAATTAAAAAGTCCAAATTAAGGACATCTTAGTTATGACAAAACAGCACACAATTTTTGTGCACATAGCCAGTTTGGGAATAAAGGGTGGCAATAACTGTTGATAAAGGAAGACACGATGTTTTACACAGCAGTACTAAAAAAACAAGTTTAAAGTGGTAGGAGTAACGTAAATGTTTAATTATGGTGAACAAAATATTGATTCAGTGATGTCAACGGTGCTAAGTTTGAGGAGTTAGTCTTGAATGCTTACCAAAGTCTGTTATTAAAATAATTTTTGGTTATTTGAAAGACTTTTAAAAACCTAGATATATGAGAAGTTTTTCTGCAAACTGAAATGAAACCCACCTGCATTTCTTGAAGTACAAGGGTTTAGGAAGCAAGAGGATATCCAGAAGGAATTATCAGTTATGATAGCTAGAGTTGAGATGCTGAGACATGGGTAGGTGTTCTGTATTTCTCTGATCCCTGTTGTTTTGTGCAGTTGTGAGCACTGAGAGCGTCATTCATAAAACTCTGTCAGCATTTACTCAGGACCTGAGTGTTAATCTGGCTTTAGGTTCAGCTCCAAATTTTGCATTAGTCTCTATTTTAAACCAATAAACCTGTATCTGCCTCTTCTGGTCTGTATTTATTAGGACTATTTTATGTGCATTTTTTTTTTAAGTATGCTTTATGTAAGAGGACCTCTTACCTCCAAGTAGTTCATCTTATAAGGAGCAGAGTATTTATGAAGATTTGGGACCCAGTTTGATCTCATTTATACTGATGTAAATAAAGAGCTATGATTTCAGGTTGGCACTTAGTTAAATACTAACTCTTGTGCTGTTTTTTTCTGCACACCATTTTCTGTCCTCACACTGACAAATTAAGTTTCAATTTAATGATACTGTAACTTACCACTGTCATCTCTTCTGATTTGCAGATGGGCTTCTTCCGTCGGAGATATAAAGAAATTATTGAGGCCGAGAAGAGCCGAAAGGAGAATGAAGACAGTTGGAACTGGGTCCAGAAAAACCAGTGAACTGCCCGTGAAAACTAAAGCCCAGTCATGTGACACGTGCTCACTAGCCTATAGGTCCTGCTCTCATATCTTCCATATGTGGAAGAAGGAATCTTCTCCAGATTTTTCGGAGACCCCATTGATGCTGTGTCTTTATCACTCAAAAAAACTAGGGAACATATCCTGAGGCAACCGCTGGAGCCATGTCAGGTGACTGGAGCAATTCATACTTCATTTAAGAGTTGAACTTCGAACTTTGGTAACCAAGCTGCAGTGCAGAGCAATATTTATGAATCCAACTACGTGGTATACCCTCAGGGGAAGACTGTTACCTAAAAATATATTTTATAAATATAAGCTTTTTATATTGAGTATGTCTTTATATTTGTATCGATGTTTTATAATTTCTAGTGAATAGTATATAGCTCACTCAAGCACTGATATCTGGCTAAATCTTTGGAAATACATATATGTATATATAAATTCTATTGTACTTTTAAACTTCAATGAGAGAGAAAAGAGATGTGCAGAGAAAAGTGACTGAAATCCTCATATGCTTAATTCACAAGGCTTGGTAATATTGTATATAGACCATTTAATGGAAATAAGCCAAAATCTTTTCACTGTCTCTTTTTTTGAGTTGAACTTGACGTTTGATTTATAAGCTAAAGAACCTAAAGTTTTTCACAGTTGTGACAGTTGTGATATTCTGGATCTTGAGTCAGTCCTTTACTGGCCTAAATGGGAGAGGATGAAAACGCTTCCTCAGTGGCATGTAGCAAGATGTAGATTGCTTTGGTTCACTGAAAAATTTATCACAGAATGTTTTCCTTTGGAAATTTATCTCTTGCAGTCTCTAGGATTTTTATACTAGTTTAAGATTGTACAACTGAGATACCAGAAGGATATAATTGGGACAACCATTATGGCATTGACAAATTCCTTGGAATAAAAAAAAAAAAAAAAATTAATGGAGCCGTATTAGTATTAAGAGGGATATTTTTAAAGCTGCTGTTCACAATTGTAATCTGTTGCTATCAAATCAAGTGATAAATTGCTACAAACTATGAGCATTATCTCTGCCTTGTGAGTTATATATGTAAGTCATGAGTTTGTTTATATGATAATTTTAAGAGAGATAAGTACATGCAAGGCTTAAAATGTTTGGACCTTTGGATCTCAAGATCTGGGTGTTCCAAGTACTGAATGTCGTCCTTCTTCAAGCGTTAAGAAGGGAGTTTAGTCAAGGTGCAGATGTTACTGGATCTCAGATTTCCACTTTGGTTGCTGATAATTACTTAATCATTTGTTGAATTAGAAGAGACCTAGTTGTAATTAATTCAAACATGTTTCTTTAGAAAGAGCTCTTAGATCTCTGAATAGAAATAGTGGAACTCTGTAAGACTTGGGTTTAGATTCTACTTGTATTTTGCACTTTGTGTAAATAAGAAGTAAATGTCATGTTGGTATAAAATCCATAAAAGGGAAAGAAAGGTCAACCTCATTGGTAGAAAGTGAAACCAGGATTGAAAGGTTGCAGGATGTCTTATTCCTTAAAGGTATGATAAAAGAATATTATATCCATTATATCTTCAAATTTTAAAAACTGAATCCATATTCCTGTTTGCTTTTTACCCCCACTGGCATTAAGTGTCTTCTATTGATCAATATTTATTAACTATTAACTATTTGCATGCATTAGGGAGAAAATAAAGTGAATTACGTTTATTGATTCAAGATCTGACAAGAAAAGCTATTGGTCTATTCAGTTATTGTTCTTGAAACAATCATTGGTGACTTGACACGTTCTGTGTAACAAATGATCGTTTAAGCCAGAATCCAAGGCAAAGTCCTGTTGTGATCACATGTAGCAGAGTGCAGATTCTTCATCAGAGTGCTCGTGGCATTTGGCTGCACTGTTGGATTATCACAGAGAGATAGAATGATAGAATTCCTTGGGTTGGAAGGGACATTAAAGATCTAATTCCAACCCCCATGTCGTGTGCAGGGGCATCCATAACTTCTTTGGGCAACCTCTTTCAGTGCCTCACCATCTTCACAGTAAAGAATTCACTCCTAATACCTGATCTGAACCTGCCTCTAGCATTAGAAGCTGATGAATTCCTCACAGTATGATATTTCTGACATCAGTTAGTTTTGCTGGTATATTAACCTAATTTGTTTGGGTTTTTCTGTTACAAAATATCTAAGTCGGACAGAAATTGGATATGAGATTGAATCTCAGCTATGAATTGAAAAAGAAACTGCTTAAAGTACTCCCTGAAAGAAAAAAAAAAAAAAAAAAAAAGGAGTCTGTTTATTGGCTGTAAGAACCTTCAGTATCCACCCTCTTTAAAACTGAGCCCTTCAAAAATTCTTAAAAAGTAAATTTGCTGAAAAAATAGTTCAAGGAACAAGTGAAATTATTTGTGAATATAACTGTATTTAAAAGTTTCTATCTGAAAAAAAAAAGGAGGAAGTTCCCTTTGAAATGTTGAAATGCTTAATTTCCATTTTTTAAACAGAAATTTATTTTAAAATCTGCCAAAAATGTTTCTTTACAATATTTTAAAAATAAAAATTATTTATTCTTTGAGACATCTTTTAAAAGTATATAAAGAAAAGAGTTAGAAAAGGTAAAATACCCACTTAGCATTTTATATTTTGTTGGACTTTTTTTGTTTTGTCTCAAGGCAAAATGGTCTTTCTTATTTCCTTAAAGTAAAAAACAAACAAAATTAAATCCCATTTGATTGAGCCCATACTGGACTTTTTGGATTTCTGACCTGAATTGTCAGAGAATTGATCCAGCTCATGCCCTAATGAAAATCTAGTTGTTGGGCAGATGAGTGCTATGTTCTTGAAATGATCCACAGATTCTTAGTATTATCACTGTTAGGCCCTCAATAGATCTGTTGTAACATGGGGCTTTGTTTCCATGTGTATGCTCTCCATGTTTTTTTCTTTCTTTTACATTTTTTTCTTTTTAGTAAAGTTCTGTTGTGGCTCTTGCATGCTTCCAGTTAGGATAATCAGATGTGACAATGAAACATATCAATCTTTCATATTAAAATATTGTAGATGCACCTTTTTACTCCTTAAGAAGCAGCCAAACAAAAAGTCCCACTAATTAATATCTGTTGGTTGCAATCATTTTTTTAATCCCAAAATCTTACAAAAAAGTAATATACTTCAAGAACTTATAGGAAATAACTGTGCTGTAGATCTGCTGGTTTGGTTGGTTGTTTTGTTGTTTTGTTTTAATTAGGAGACCATTATAAATATAATTGTATCAAAATCTGGAGACACAGTTACTTTGGAAATTGCATTAGGGCTCTGAGGTTCCCATGTGTCAGCTGCTTGTTAGTTTCTTTGTGCTGTTCCAATTCTGCAGCAGCTGGAGGTAATCATTATACAAGTTCTCTCTGGTTAATCCATTTGGAGACAATGTCTTTAGTTGTCTTGGACAAGTTCGTTGAAAGGTTTGCTAAATTGACGTTGTCTTTTTTTTTCCATCGGGTTCACACTGCACTGTCTCTAAGCTCTGCAGGAGAAAGCTTAGAAGTGGGGCAGTAGCATTTTCAGATGCATCCTCTGGCATCTGAGAGATCTGAAGCTTGCCATGTGTCTTCTTACAAATAGTACCCCTGAAGTTGTTTTTAGGACAGGAAGAAAGCAGTCTCAGAAAAATACAATCAGGAAGAAAGGAGGGGGAATTAAATAAGAAAATCATTTAATGCAAAGCCTGTGCTTTTGCAACCCCATTTAGTTTCCATCATGACATCAAGAAGATCACAGTCATTTCACGGTTTTGGTGGTCCACAGCACAGCAGGCTTTCACTTCCCAAGAGATGAGAGCATTTGCCAACTTTCACAGCATTTTTGTGTCCATTTAATTTGAAAACCAAGGGTCTTGGAGGTGAATTTGCATCGATTCTCCTCAAGCAACAGCACAACTATTGTGCTCTAAGATTGTCACAAAAAGCTCTGGTACTTGGCCATTGTAGCTAACAAAAATACCTGCTATTTTTTCTGATAAACCTGGTTTTTTTATTTATGAGTTTATAATAAAGAAGTCAGCAAACTGTAGAAAATACTGGAGCAGACTCTGAGTTGAAGTCATCTCACAGGTTGCTTGGGTTATCTGAGAGAAATTATGCCTGATGTGAACCCCAAGCCTGTAAACTACTTAAGCAATCCTTTCATCTCTAAGTGGCAAAGGCGTTTGCAATGCCAAGCATAGCAGTGAGAACAGCCCTGTCTGCCTTGATACGTGAATGGAAATGACTCCACATACTGAGTCAGTGATGTGCATGTAGCCCAACTTGCTGAAAGCAACAGTTACGCAGAGACTGTCTTTGACAATATTTAATTTTGACCTTTCTGAATGTCTTCTGTTTGTGAGCACGTTTTGGAGTCTTGAGCGAGTTTGAAGCATAGTATCCATGAGGCAGGGCAATTTCCAGTATTGCCTTCACTGAAGGACTAGGGGAGTCATGGAGTGAATTTCTTTCCTTTGTCCAGGTTCACCCCCTTCTATAGTTTCTTGGCTAAAAATGAAAGTAGATTTTTTTTGTTTAGTGTGCATTGATTAAATTGACATGAAGACTGTAATTGCTTTTGGAGCTTGGTTTGCATATGCACTAGAGTACCTGTACCATTGTCACTTGTTTTTCTCAGAATGTCACTGCTTATGTATTATAAAATTGTATGTTTCTTTTTGTGATCTTGTGGTTGAAAGACTGTGTTCACTCTCACTGATGTCACCTCTATTTAGAAGCTTATGTTCACTTATATTCTAATTAACTTGCACTGTTTTGGAAATGTCAAGTTTACAAAGATACAATTTTTTTGAATAAAAAATGGCTGCAAAATTACTGTAATAATGTCATTTTGTTAGTTATTGTCCTTGTCCAGTTCAAGTATTTTTCCATTAATTGGGTGAGACATTTTCTCCTGTATGTTTGAATTAAATAGTATTAAATTATTTAATTAAATAGTATTAATAGTATAATAGAATTAAATGTGTTCATCTGTGCATGGATAATAGGCATCTTTTATCTTAATTCTAGGACTTATGAAATCAAGCTATTTGGAGACTAAGAGTACAACTAGCTTGACTACAATATTTTAAAATCGTGGAAATAAAGGTAGTGGGAATTATTTATATTTCATCAGCATTGCTCTATCAACATCAAATGAAACCCCATGTGATCATGATACTGGCCGATGATAATAAGTGTCAACTGGTGTTAAGATAAGTCAACCCGACTTTTGTTTCAATCTATGAATCTGGTTGAAAGTCGAATCATTCAGCTCATGTATTTTTCCTGCAAAGATTTATATTCCATGGTAGCTGGAATATAGTAGCTAAATAATATATTTGAAAGAATGTTTTCAACTCTGTATATCCCCATGCTTAGCCTGTCAAAGGGAGTAGAAGCTGGATATAAGGTTTTTCTTCTGCTAAGTGTTTCAGTGTTCTACAGCCATACAAAAGCAATCTGTTTCCTCTGCATTAGACTGTTGTCTCTATATCTAAGAACAGGCTGGGTAGAGTTAGGACCTAACCTGTGACTCAGAGCACATTTGTACTGGTGGAAGACAACAGCTTTACATACCACAGTTCCAAAATCACTAGGAGAGCTCCAAGTAGGTGTGGGTTCTGGCATGTAGGTAGCACCCTTCAAAGCAAGAACATGTTCTCAGTCAGGAAGGCTTTCTTTAGGAGGGAAAAAAGTTAAGCAAAAGTGGAGAATGCTGCTGCCAAGAGGAATGCAATGCCCAGTTTGCTTTTGGAGATTAGGGGAAGCCTTAGTGCTGCAGCAGCTAAAATAATAACCAGAGACTTGTGGATGTACTAACACCCCTTCATTATCATGTAGGTCTGTGTGTGTGTGTAAGCAGGCAATGCCCATTCCCTTGTGGGGACTGAGGACTGATAAGCTAACACTGCCCTCTGTGGGGCTTGCTCTCCTCTTTTGTTTTTGATGAGCAGAGAACAGCAGTTTGTACATAGCAGGATTTTGTATGCTACCTTCCCCCAAATGGCATTTAAGAAACCTCTTAGGACTTCTATGAAAAAGTGGCTTTGTTTTAGAAATCAAACCCACAACCTCTAGCAGATTTGTTTCTTCCAGTTTCACCAAGAAAGGAAGAATAAGATCAAAACTAGATCAAAATTCAAGAAAAGTAAGATCTTGTTTTACAGTGGAAAACCCAACTCATTTGTTAGCGTGCTGCTCAGCCTGGCTCGTGTGTAGGATTGGAGCT
>NW_020958112.1:41285-42490 GCF_003031625.1 Empidonax traillii | reverse complement strand
GCTGAGCTGGTGGCACCCAGGAACACAAAGTGTGCCCGGCCACGGAGCCTGCAGGGAGGAGCAGGGACAGCCCCAGGGGAGCTCTGGGGGGCCGGGAACCTCTTGGCTGGGGCAGGAAAGAGCCGCTGGCCACGAGGACGGGGTGTTGGTCCCAGCCACTGATGGGGCCAAGCAGAGCACGAGGCCTCTTGCAGACACCTGGAGCAGCCTCCCACTTGCCAGCCCCGCCCTCGTGGGGTGACACTGTCCCCTCCCTGCAGGACACTCCCCCTGAAATCCTTGGTGGGGGCTTTTGTGTCTATTGCTGGTTGCTGCTTCATCCTGGGGACCTGAGGGCCCCTCTGCAATCCCATCCCTGGGGCACAATCTGCTCTCCAGATGAATCTGAGAAATCCAGTAAAGAAACTGCCCAGAGGCTTTTGGTCTTTTGAGCAGCAAAGGTGTTTATTTGTCGAAGTCGGGAGCAGGCAGGGTTGGCACCACAAAGCTCTTGCTCGAAGGTGTCGGTACAAAACAGGGTAATTTATACAGTGTAGCTTCTCTGACTGCAACATCTTACATCCATATTCATTTGATTGCAACATCTAATCATTCATGTTGATAATAGCTGGAGTACAGGCAGAGCTTGGGGTGGAGCTTTTCTTGGCCCTCAGTTCTGGGGGTTCATCCCCCTTTCTTCATCATCAGGGCTGGGGTCTCTGCAATCTTCCTCAGTGTGACCCCTCTAACTTTCCATTGTCTTTGCCCCAGTCATTGAAGCTTGGAGAGAGCCTTGGCTTTAGGCCTATTTCTCCTGTTCAAATGTCTCCCTTGGCTCACTTTGCCTTAATTTCTGGCCTACAGACCCACTACAGAATGTTTCCAGCCTTCTTCCTAAAATTAGGTCCAAGGAACAGAACAGTATAAATTTTTCTTTAGCAATTTAGGCAGAGCAGGTGTGGGGGGGCTTCTCTCAGCTGAGCAAGATATTTCAGGGAATTCTTTAGGCCTTGCTGTCGTTTCAAGGGGGAATGTCTGGGAAGGCGGCACCGCAAAGGTGAGAGTCAGAGGAGAAGGGACCCTTGGGACCCCCAACATCCCAGACAGGGGAAACCCTCTGAACCCCAGAGGGGACACACCAGAGAGGGTGAACTCCTGGGGGAGATTTATTTTGGGCTAATCCTCAAATTTTGGACTATGTTTTGCTGAATCTCAACTTTTTATAG
>NW_020958112.1:36726-38614 GCF_003031625.1 Empidonax traillii | reverse complement strand
GGGGCTCTGGGGAAGTTCTGGGGGGTCCCAGCCCCTTTGGGGTGAACTGGGTACCTATTGAGGGGCAGGTGCCCTCCCAAAGCCCCCCCAGAGCGGGTGACACGGGGGGAACACAGGGGGGTCCCCATTCCTGATCCATCCCAGGGCCGGTTCTGCCCCCCCAAACTCGGCTCCACCCCTTGGGATCCTTCAAACCCCCCCAGTGGCCCCCAATAACCGGGACTGGGGAGAGCTGGGAAACTTCCACCCAGTAACCAGAACTGTGGCAACTGGGATCATACTGGGAGCAGCTGGGCCCCTACTGGGGTCATACTGGGATCATACTGGGAGTGACTGCAATATTACTGGGAGTGTGTGGGAGGGACTTCAGCCATACTGGGGATGAGTGGGATCAAACTGGCTTCATACTGGAAGTGTCTGGAAGTTTCTGGGATCATACTGGGGGTGACTGAACTCACACTGGGATCAGACTGGGAGCAACTGGAACCATGCAGGGGCAAATGACATCAACCAGGCAGTGCCTGAAAGTGCCTGGGGCCACCCTGGACTCAGACTGGGAGTCCCTGAGAGGGAAAGGAACTGTCCTGGGGGGACTGGGAGCAACTGGGACCACCTTGGGAGTGACTGGGAGTGACTGGGATCATAGTGGGAGTGACTGTAAGGGACCAGGATCAAACTGGGAGTGACTGAAACTATGCAAGGGGGAACTGGTAGCCAGTTGGGCCGTGCTGGAAGCCAAGTAGGAACATACTTGGAGCAACTGGGATTGTGCTGGAAGCAACTGGGAGTAACTGGCAGTGACAGGGTGCATGCTGGAGGCAACTGGCCTGAACTGGGAGTGACTGGGATCACACTACTGGGAACTGGGACCATCCTGGGGCAAGTGGGAGTCCCTGGGTGTCGTGGGTTTCTGTGGGTGGGTTTTGGTAGCGGGGGGGCTCCAGGGGTGGCTTCTGTTGGAAGCTGCCAGAAGCTTCCCCTGCCCCGTGGAGCCAATGCCAGCTGCTCCAGGACGGACTTGCTGCCGCTGGCCAAGGCCGAGCCCATCAGGAGCAACAGGAACAGCTCTGGGATAACAGATTTAGGGACAGAAGGACTCACTACAGAGGTCCATCCAGGACTGTCTCCCGTGGGAGGGACCCCACGGGAGCAGGGAAGGATCCAACTCCTCTCCCTGAGCAGTGACAGAAACAACAACTGACTGTAACCCCCATTGCCATCCCCCTGCACCGCTGGGGGGAGAAGGGAGAGCTGAGAAGGAAGGAGGATATTTTTCAGACTGTTTTATTTCTCACTCTTTGGCTTTTATCCTGTCAGTAATAAATTTAAGTAATATCCCTACTTTGAGTCTGTTTTGCCCATTAGGAAGCAACTTTCTCCCCACCCTTATCTCAGGAATCCTCAGCTGTTGTTTTCCTCTCCTCTGTGGAGTGGCAGAGGGAGGGGGAGGTGGCAGCTTTTAGTGGGTGTTTGAAATCCAGCCAGGGTCAACCCACTAAACCAACCCCTGTGCTTGAGGCCCTTTTGTGATGTCACAGCCCACCCTCTCCGTTCCAGAATAGCCCTTGGCAACCAAAGAACCAACACCCCACAAGGTCAGAATGCAGCCCCACCCATGTGCCCCTTTAGGATGTCCCAGCCCATCCTCTCCATTCTGGAATAGCCCCTGGAAACCAAAGAACCAACGCCCCACACCCCTCCAGTGCAGCCCCACCCATCTGCCATGGGACTCTTTGGGAAGTCACGGCCTTTCCCCCAGGAAAGAAAGCCTGGAACCTTCGGGTTTCAGGTGCAGTTGGTGGGCCACCCTGGGCACTCCATGGGCAGCAAGAGCTTTCTGTCCTGCCACCTTTTGTCTGGCAGGAATCTTTGTCCAGATTCCAATTTG
>NW_020958112.1:31798-34319 GCF_003031625.1 Empidonax traillii | reverse complement strand
TCTGGGAGGAATCTTCATTCTTAGTCCTTTTTTGGACTTAGACTTACAATTTCAGCACAGGGGTTCTGACACCAAACAAATGCCTTTCCACCCTGGAAAGAAAGCACTTTCTCTCCATCTCTCCTGTGTAATTGCTGAGCCACTCTTGGCACTCCATGCACACATGGAGCTTCCTGTGCTGGCACCTTTGTCTGGGAGGAATCTTCACTCTTATTACATTTGAGGGATCAGACTTGTGGGGTGCTGAGCTGAAAAAAGACACACTATGGACAAACCATACTAACTGGCCTCAGTTAGGCCTGCCCCTGACATAGCCAGAAGCCTCTTTGCAGGCAGTGGAAAGATACAGGAGCAGTGATACCAGACTGCAGGAATGTAAACAAAGAGAAACCTGTGAGAAAAATAAGGAGGAGTTTTAGGAGAAAAACAATGTCTTCATATCACATGGACACCTGTGTGCAGCCAATAGGCAGTGTGTCAGTAATGCACGCTCGGTTCGTGGGTTACAGCAAATAACCAATAGTGTGAAAGTGATCACGCCCCGGGGGGCAGTGAAAGTGTATAAGAGGTTGGGTTATGTAAATAAAGCAGAACATTTGCGTAAATCATCCTGATTTGTGTGCAGTTTGTTCTGGAAGCTCCTCCGCCAACATCCATGTTATATCACAGCTGTCCCTTTGTTGTCACCAGTCCCCTGTGACGTCACTTGTCCCCAGTGATGTCACCAATGTTTTTGTGATGTCACCCCTGTCCCCTGTGTTGTAACCCTTGTCCCCTGTGATGTCACCGATATCCCTGTGACATCACGGCTGTCCCTTTGTGGTCACCAGTCCCCTGTGACATCACTGGTCCCCAGTGATGTCACTGCTGTCCCTGGTGTGATGTCACCAGTGTCACTGATGATGTCACTGGTGTCTCTGCGATGTCACCCCTGTCCTTGTGAAGTCACTGATGTCCCCAGTGATGTCACTGATGTCCTTGGGAGATCACGGCTGCCCCTTTGTTCTCACCAGTCTTCTGTGATGTCACTGGTCCCCAATGATGTCACTGCTGTCCCTGTAATGTCACCACTGTCCCCTGTGATGTCACCAATGTCCCCCATTATATCACTGGTGTCTCTGTGTTGTTGTCCAGATCCCCTGTGATGTCATTGATGTCTCTGTGACATCACGGCTTTCCTTTTGTTGTCACCAGTCCCCAGTGATATTTCTGGTCCCCAGTGACACCATTGCTGTCTCTGTGATGTCACCACTGTCCCCAACGGTAGCACCATGTCCCCATGATGTCACCAATGTCCCTGTGATGTCACTGATGTCCCTGTGACATCACGGCTTTCCATTTGTTGGCAACAATCGCCTATGATTTCACAGGTTCCTCTGTGATGTCACCACTGTCCCCTGTGATGTCACCAATGTCCACAATGATATCACTGGTGTCTCTGTGTTGACACCTCCATGCCCTGGGATGTCACAAATATCCCTGTGACATCTCGGCTTTCCCATTGTTGTAAGCAGTGCCCTGTGATGTCACTGGTCTCCAGTGATGTCATTGCTGTCCCAGCAGTGCCACCGTGTCTCCCTGCGATGTGACCAATGTCCCTGTGAAATCACCAGACCCTTTTGATGTCACAAATGTCCCTGTGACATCACTGCTGTCCCTCTGTTGTCACTCTGATGTCACTGGTCCGCAATATGTCCCTGCTGTCTCTGTGATGTCACCAATGTCCCCGATGATGTCACTGGTACCTCTGTGATGTCACCCCTGGCCTTGTGAAGTCACCAATGTCCCCAGTTGTGTCACACGTGTCTCTGTGGTGTCACCACGGTCCCCTGTGATGTCACCGATAGCCCTGTGATGACTGTCCTTTTGTTATCACCAGTTCCCTGTGAGGTCACTGGTCCCCAGTGATGTCACCCATGTCCCTGTGATGTCACCACTATCCCCTGTGATGTCTCCAGTGTAACCGATGATGTCACTGGTCTCTCTGTGATGTCATCCCTTGCCTTGTGAAGTCACCCATGTTGACTGTGATGTCACAGATGCCCCTGTTGATGCCACTGATGTCTCTATGGTGTCATTACTGTCCCCTGTGATGTCATCAATGTCCCCAATGATGTCCTGCTATCTCTGTGATGTCACTACTGTGCTGAGCCGTGGCACCATTGACCGATGGCAGTGATGTCCTTTGACATCACGGCTGTCCCTTTCTTGTCAACAGTCCCCTGTGACATGACTGACCCCCAGTGATGTCACTGCTGTCTCTGTGATGTCACCACTGTCCTCAGCGGGGCTCCATGTCTTCATGAGGTCACCGATATCCCTGTGATGTCATCAGACACCTTTGACTTCACCGACCTCCCTGTGACATCACGGCTGTCCCTTTGTTTTCACCAGTTCCCCGTGATGTCACTGGTCCTCAGTGATGTCACTGCTGTCTCTGTGATTTCATCCCTGTTCCTGTGATGTCATCGATGTCCCTCTGACAACAAGGCTTAGCCTTTGTTCTCATTAGTCCACTGTG
>NW_020958112.1:29299-31002 GCF_003031625.1 Empidonax traillii | reverse complement strand
TGTCACTGCTGTCTCTGTGATTTCATCCCTGTTCCTGTGATGTCATCGATGTCCCTCTGACAACAAGGCTTAGCCTTTGTTCTCATTAGTCCACTGTGATGTCACTGGCCCCCAGTGGTGTCACCCATGTCCCTGTGATGTCACCAATATCCTCAATGATGTCATTGTTGGTCCTGTAATTTCACCCCTTCCCTTGTGAAGTCACCAATGTCCTATTTGATGTCACTAATTTCCCTGTGACATCACACCTTTCATTGTCACCAGACACCTGTGATGTCACGGTCTTTAATGATGTCACTGCTGTCTCTGTGATGTCACCAATGTCCCTGTGACATCATGGCCTTCCCTTTCTTGTCAACAGTCCCCTGTGATGTCACTGGTCCCCAATGATGTCACTGCTGTCCCTGTGATGTCACTATTGTCCCCTGTGATGTCAGCAATGTCCCCGATCAAGTCACTGGTGTCTCCGTAATGTCAGCCCTGTCCCTGCCTGTGATGTCACTGATGTCTCTGTGACATCAGGGTTGTCCCTTTGTTTTCAACACTCCTCTGTGATGTCTCTGGTCCCCATTGATGTCATCGACATCCCTGTGATGGCACCTCTGTCCCCTGTGATGTCACCAGTGTCCTAGATGTTGTCACTGTTGTCTCTGTGATGTCACCCACATTGCTGTTATCTCAGTGATGTCCCCTGAGGCATCAGGGTTGTCCCTTTGTTTTCAACAGTCCCCTGTGATGTCTCTGGTCCACAATGACATCACTGCTTTCCCTGTGATGTCACCAATGTCTTCTGTTATGTCACCATTGTACCTGATGATGTCACTGGTGTCTCTGCAATGTTTCCCCAGTCCCCTGCGACTTCACTGATGTTTCTGTGATATCAAGGCTGTCCCTTTGTTGTCACAAGTACTCGGTGATGCCACTGGTCCCCAATGATGTCACTACTGTCCCTGTGATGTCACCGCTGTCCCCTGTGATGTCACCATTATCCCAAATGATGTCACTGATGTCCATGTGACATCACAGCTGTCTCTTTGTTTTCACTAATCCCCTGTCATGACACTCTTCCCCAATGATGTCACCAATGTCCCTTTCATTAGTGTTCAGGTTAGGCTTAGGTTTTAGGGTTAGGGTTAGGGTTTAGGGGTTAGGATTACGATTAGGGGTAAGGGTTAGGTTAGGGTTAGGTTTTCGGTAACGTTTTGGTTAGAGTAAGGGATAGGGTTACAGTTAGGGTTCAGGGTTTAGCATTAAGTTCAGGTTTAGATTTTTTTTTAAGTCTGTGGTTTGGTACGGATGAAGGTACCTCCCAGTCCAAAGGTGCACACACAGAAAGCTCTTGCTCTTTGTGCAGTGCCCAGAGTGGCACAGGAACCGCGCTTGAGAGGCAGAGGCTCAGGGCTTTCTTTCCCGGGTGCAATGCCAGTCGTTCCCTTGTAGGGACGCTGGGCTGAAACTGCTGTCTGACAGCCAAAATCCCATAAGGATGAAGAAAACTCCCTGACCAAAGGTGTTCACACAGAAAGATCTTCCTTTTTATACAGTGCACAGAGAATCACCCCAACTGCACTGCATAGATGGTGAGTCAAGGTTAGGGTTAGTGTTTGGGGCTATAATAAAGGTTAGGGTAAGTGTTAGGGTTAGTGTTAGGATTAAATTAGGTTTAGGGTTTAGGCAATGTTTGGGTTAGAGTAAGGGATAGT
>NW_020958112.1:21645-23032 GCF_003031625.1 Empidonax traillii | reverse complement strand
CAACCCCCTGGGCCTGCTCTGGGCCCTGCAGGTCCTTGCCCTGCTCCCAAGGGCTCTGGGGGTGCTTCATGCTCAGGCCTTGGGCTTTAGAGCTCAGGGTGGGGATTGGGCACAACTTTGGCAGGTTTGTTGTTCTGCTGGCAGGGTCTGGTTCATGTTTAGGGGAAGAGCTTTTTGGGTTGGGTCAGGGTTAAAGCTTGGCTTTTCTTTCTTTTAATACGTGTTTGGAAGTGAGGTGGGCATTGGAGTGCAAATAAGAGTGTGGAGTTCTGAGTTTGGGTTTTGCCTTTGAAGTCAGGGTGAGGGTGAGATTTGAGCAGTGGATTCCTTTTAATGGGGGGGGGGGAATACTTTTACATTAGGGACATAAAGAGGTTACAAAGAGGGTAAAGGTGTATTAGGACTGTTTGCACACTCAGTGTTTCAGTATCCTAATCATTCCCTGAACCTGCTTGTACCTTATCAAAATCTTTCCTTTCTACTCACCAGGCCCCTCATTCCTTCCCCAAATATCCAATTCTTTTTGTCCCTGTTCCTCTTGATCTCCCCCAGACTTCCATCTGGGTGGGCTCAGCTTTGTGATAACCCTGTGCAACCTCATGGAATCAAAGGGGCCATTGTGACACTGCAGGGCCTCGTGGAAAGAAAGGAACACAGGGACACTGTGAAATCTTGTGGAACCAGGGCACCATTTAACATGTGGGACCTTGTGGAAAAAGAAGGGAATCCTGAAACCTTTTGGAATCTCATGGAACCAGGGAGCCCTTGGAGCTCCTGGAAACAAAGAAACCCTGGGATACAGTGGAACCTCATGAAATGAAGGGGCCACTGTGACACTGCAGGGCCTTTTTGGAGTCAAATGGACCTTGGGACACTGGGGAACTCCACGGAATCAAGGGGACATTGTGACACCGAGGACACCTCATGGACTCAAGGGACCACTGTGACACTCCCGGGCATTCTGGAGCCAAAGGATCCCGGGGACACTGAGCAGCCTCCTGGAATCAAGGGGCCACTTTGACACTGCAGGGCCTCATGGAAACAAAACCAAATCCAGGCTTGTCCAAGTGCTGAGGGTGATTCAGAAGGGAGGCAGCAGTGATTGTTCCGTACAGACCCACCACTCCAATGGGCTCTCCCTGCCCTGAAGGTTTCTGGCCATCAGGCTGTAGCTGAGGGGCTTGGGCAGGGCCATGAAGAGGGGGGAGAACAAGGGCTGTGTCCAACTCTGCCAGGAGGGCTGTGCTGGGCAAGGAGGAGGAGGCTGCAGCAAACAGTGGCACTGCTGAGGGGAGAGGAGCAGGGGGAGAGACCTTGTGCCTGCCCACGCTGGGCAGGAGCTGCCCCAGGATGGCAGCTCTGAAGCACTCCCAGCATGTCCCTGGCA
>NW_020958112.1:18513-19869 GCF_003031625.1 Empidonax traillii | reverse complement strand
TGCAGCAGGAAGAAGTCCCTGGGGGTGTGCAGGTGCTGGTCGCAGGCTACGGCGCTGAGGATGAGGCTGTTGCCCAGGAGGGCAGCCAGGGAGATGCCCAGGAAGAGCCAGAAGTGCAGCAGCTGCAGCTCCCGCCTGTCTGAGAATGCCAGCAGCAGGAACTGGGCCATGGAGCTGCTGTTGGACATTGCTTCTTCCTTAGCACAGGGTCTGTTCAGAAAAGGAAAAGACGAGGAACAATTAAGAGAGACCCCTGTCAGCAGAGATATTCCATCTTTCACAGCAATCCCCCCCAATCAATTGTATTTTGCCTAATTCTGGTTCAGAGTGGTGTGAGCAGCAGGAGCTCTGCCCATGTGCTGCCAAGGGCTCAGCTTTGCTCTGCTGCAGGGGGGACATGGAGTTGGTTTATTAAAGCTCTCATGATCACACGGGTGTCAGCTGTAACTCACTTTAAAGGAAAAGATCCACCTCTGACCTCCCTGCTCAAAAGAGAGTGGAATGCAGAATAGAGGCTTCTAATATCCTTAGAATAATTGTTCTCTGTTACGTATGTTCCACCAGGAAATCTGCAGAATGTTCTTTTTAGGAGTAAAAATTCC
Organism: Empidonax traillii; assembly: GCF_003031625.1. Taxonomy (NCBI): domain Eukaryota; kingdom Metazoa; phylum Chordata; class Aves; order Passeriformes; family Tyrannidae; genus Empidonax; species Empidonax traillii. Next base: position 19,267 of record NW_020958112.1, on the reverse strand, counting down.
CATTTTTATGGCTGAAAATGTGAAGAGCCTTGAGAAAAGACAAGAAACAAAAGGGCTCAACTCTCTGGAATTGAAAGAAGAGCCAGGAGAAATACAGAGTCCTTCAGCCTGTTTCCCATCTGCCCTCCTCTTTCCTTTGTGCTGCATTCAATTTGATTTCCCACAAATAAATACTGAAAAATGCACCCACAAATACCTGTGCAGTGCTGAGAGCAGGACAGTGTTGGTTCCAAGGGCAGCTCTGCGCAGTGTCCCCTGTGCCAGCCCAGAGCTGCAGTTGTGCTGGACAGAGCAGGACAGGAGCCCTCCCGCAGGGAAGCCAAGGGCTGGCCCAGGACAGTGCCCACCCCCAGGGGAAGGCTCAGCACTGCCCAGGATCCTGGGCTCATTTCTGACACGTCCTGAAATATTCACCTGGGAGAGTAAAAGGGTTGGAATTTCAGTGCAGCCTCCTGAGCTGAGAGAACAATGTCTGTGCTGCAATGCCTAAGCAGCAAACACACAGCAGCACTAATTCCTTTCCTGGAGCCCCTGTCTGTTCTGAGCTGTGCCAAAAATTCTCCATGAAATATCCTGTAGTGGTGTGGAGCTGTGAGCAGCTCTGAGCCTGCACCAGTGAGACATGGAAAAGATCCTCCCTGCCCTGCCAGGTTTGCTCCTTGTCCCCAGCCCTCCTGCCCCAGCCCTGGGAGCAGCTCCCCGGGCCGGCTGAGCTGCCCCTGGCAGGCAGCAGAGTCCCTGCCCAGCACAGCGC
>NW_020958112.1:14014-16543 GCF_003031625.1 Empidonax traillii | reverse complement strand
TGGATTTGTCCAAGGTCAAGGACTGTGAGTAACCTGAATTAGTGAAGATGTCACTGTCCATGTGGAGGGACTTGGACAAGATGAACTTTGATCTCCCTTCCAAGACAAACCATTCTGTGATTCTTTGAGTCCCAAACTCCTTCTCCAAAGAATTCCCATTTTTGAGGACATGAATTGCCATGCTTTTGGAGAAACTCTTCTAAGCCCAAAAGGTAAAAAAAAATAATTCAAAGACAGTTCCAAAATATCTGTGTGAAGGCTTCACCAAGCGGGTCAATGGCAGAGCCTCCCAGATGACCCTGAAATGTGGGTGGGGTTTTCATGCTTGGGGTCTGAGACTTATGATGGGCAACAAGAAAGCACATTTGGGGACTGAGGAAGACCTGTCCTGGGATCTCTAGGGAAGAACCAAAGGAAGGGAAAGGGTAGGATCACAGTGGATTGTGAAGAAATGGGTGTAGGAACATAAAGAGAAAAGGGGATGAAAAAGCTGGTCATGGTAAACAGGAGGATGGTCAAGGCACTTCCCAGGCTGATGGGAATGCCCTGACACTGATCCCCACAGCCCATCTTTTTTTCCTAATAACTCCATTGCCAAGAAGTTTCTCTGTCCAGGAACCTCCTGGCACAGATCATGGAACCCTGGGACATGGTGGAACCTCATGGAATAAAGGGCACATTGTGACCCTGCAGCACCTCCTGGAACCAAAGGGAGTCTGGGACGTGGCAGGGACTGATGGAAACAAAGGAACCTCCTGGGAAAAAAGGGACCCCGGACACTGCCAAAACTCAGGGAGACAAGGGAAGCCCAGCACACTGTGGAATCTCCTGGAATCCAGGGGCCATTGGAATCCACTGGGGCCTCCTGGAACCAAAGGGAACAGGTGACACTGCGGAACCTCATGGGATCAAAAGGACCCTGGGACTTTGTGGAACTATGTTTTTCCTTTGGAGCAATTGTCTTGATCAGCATCAGCTCAGTTCTGATCCTTGGCCCTTTGGTCACAATCACAGTTCTGATTTTAGGGCTGGTTCTCTGGTCTGGGCTGGATATCAGCATCAACTTGTTCAGGTCTTTCTCATCTGGTGACTGGTTTCCTGCAAAACACAACTCAAAGCACATGATTAGTCTTTCCCCAAGGTTAAATTTCCTTGAGGCCCACACTGGATCTCTCCATCCTTCCTCATTACCCACTAGGTATTTCCGGGCCCTTGAGTGAAAACAATTCCATGAATGGGTTTGTCTTGGCCTGAGAGAGGAGTAATCCGAACAGCCTTCCCTAACATACCTCTCAGATCGATCGCTGGAACTTTGTCTCCATCTACAGTGGGCAGGGATTCTGCTTGGGCAGGGCCAGCTCGATTGACAGAGCCTCTAGTGTTAACCAGCCAGGTGGCCTTGGTTAAGTGCTTATCCCAGTTCTTGTTAGTTTCCTCACCTAGTGCCTTCAGAGTTGTTTTTACCAGTCCATTACCCCTTTCAACTTTCCCAGCAGCAGGGCATGATATGGAATGTGATACACCCATTCAATACCATGCTCCCGTGCCCAAGTGGCCACTGGATTATTCTTGAAATGAGTCCCATTGTCTGACTCATTTCGCTCTGGACTGCCATGTCTCCACAGGACCTGCTTCCTGAGACCCAGGATGGTATTCTGGGCCGTTTCATGTGGTACCAAATATGTCTCCAACCACCCAGTGGTCGCTTCCACCACGGTAAGCACAGAGCATTTACCTTGGCGGGTCTGTGGCAATGTGATGTAATCAACCTGCCATGCCTCTCCATATCTAGACTTGTCCCAGCGTCCACCATACCACAGGGGCTTCAATCTTTTTGCCTGTTTAATGGTAGCACAGGTTTCACAGTCATGAATAACCTGGAAAATAGTGTCCATGGTTAAATCCACCCCTCGGTCTCGTGCCCATCTCTAGGTGGCATCTCGGCCCTGATGGCCTGAAGCATCGTCGGCCCATCGAGCTAGGAACAATTCTCCCTTTTGCTGCCAGTCTAGGTCTACTTGTGACACCTCAACCTGTGCAGCTCAGTCTGCCTGTCTGTTATGAGCCTGTTCCTCATTAGCTCCACCCTTGGGCACATGGGCATCGACATGATGGACTCTCACCTTTGGCTTCTTTACTCTGGCAGTGATGCCCTACCACAAATCAGCAGCCCAGATGGGTTTCCTTTACGCCCCCAATTCATCTTCTTCCCCCGTTCTAGCCATCCCCACAGGGCATTGGCTATCATCCACCAGTCGGTGTAGAGGTAGAGCCTTGGCCATCCTTCTCTCTCTGCGATGTCCAGGGCCAACTGGATGGTTTTGAGTTCCACAAATTGATTTGATTCGCTTTTACCTTCAGTGGCTTCCACCACCCGTTGGGTGGGACTCCACACAGCTGCTTTCCACTTCCACTCCCTTCCTACAATACAGGAAGAACCATCAGTGAAAAGGGCATAGCGTGCCTGTTCATCTGGCAGCTGGTTATATAGTAGAGCTTCTTCAGCTCACTGGCTCTTCTTCCTCCTCT
>NW_020958112.1:10377-11544 GCF_003031625.1 Empidonax traillii | reverse complement strand
TCCTGGCCGAAGGCAGGGCCCCTCTATTGGTCCTGGTCAGAGCATTCACTGCCTGATCTTTGCTTTGCCTCATCAGAGGCCTTTTTGTCATCTCGGAAATGGACCTCAATCTTCTTGCGTCTTGGGGATCATGGTTTCCTTTCTAGGACATCTGCATCAACTACACAGATGACTTTTTTATTAGCCTTCTTTCATCCTAATTCTCTCACTCGGTCTTTGAGCTTGGAAATAGGTTCGCCATCCCACTTTCTCATGTCTTCTCCCTGGGCACGCAGATAAGAGCACAGTCCATGACGTGATCTACGTGTAGGGCTTTCTCTCCTCCTGCCTGTGAAGGAAGGAGATTGTGAGCGAGACCGGGACCAAGATCTGTAAGGCTTGAGTAACTTGGTTTAGAGAAAAAATACTTTATAATTTCAAAAACATGTCATCCTAACACTTTTCATGTTTTCCCACAATGTTTGTGCCATTTTCCTGTGAGTTTTTTCTGTCTCAAAGAGGTGCCATTCAAAATTTCCAAGATAAAAATTTTGCCTGAGAGAAAAGTCACCATCTTTTCTAATCCACCGGCTTCATAATATAAATATACAGAAAAATTAAATATTCTTATTTAAAACCAAAACAAATCACTGAGATACCCACTTTCATTTTAATTGAATGCTTGAACTCAAAGCAACCATTCACATGCAGATTATCCACAGAGCAGCAATGCCTGCTTGTCCCCAAAGGTTGTCAAAGATGCAGCCTCCTCTTTTGAACTCTCAGCTGTCTCCCTGCTCCAAAGATCTGGGCTGGAGCCCAGGGCAGGCCGGCTTTGCTGCCAGGAACCTGCCAGAGCCCTTCTTAGGTGGTGCCAATCTGCCAGGCAGCGCTTCCCAAAGCTGGAGGAAGCCTGAAAAGGAAGGAAACTTCCCCAAAGCCAGCCAGGCTTTTCTCATCAGCTGAGCTGCTGCCCAGAGCCTTTGGCTCCCTGCACTAAGGGCCTCCAAGGAGCTGCTGCAGAGTCCCTGGGGAGGCTTTGGCAGGAGGGGCCCTCGGGGGGCTCCTTAAGGCTTCAAGGGCCTGCAGGATTTTCAGAGCAATTGGGGGTTTGCTTTTGGTTTTGCATCTCTGAGAGGTTTGTGCAGCCATGGCCTCCAATTATCTGCTGTAACGAGTCCCTTGAGA
>NW_020958112.1:2356-7185 GCF_003031625.1 Empidonax traillii | reverse complement strand
AGAACTGCAGGCTCAGCATCTCCAGTGATCCAACAGCGCCCCCTGGTGACTGGCACAGGACACTACAAGTTCTGCATCTTTAGTGACCCAACGGCACCCCCTGTTGCCTGTGGTTAGAATTGCACCAAAGGGCACAAACGGAACTGTTTACTTTTTGTCCTTTGCTTGTTTATTGGTTTGTTTTGAAGGAGATTTTTGGTGGGTATAGGAGTATTGTTTGGTTATTTTACTTGTTTTCTTTCGTTGTTTCTGCCAATACATACATATCTTTTACTAAAGAGCTGGTATTTTTCCTTTTCCATATTTTGTTTTCCTTCAACCGGAGCCTCTTCATTTTAGGTTTTTAATTGCTTACAGGGAGGAGTTTGGGTCTTTTCTCATAACTTATCCTCAACAAAACACCTGTGTCTCTTTTAAACTGGGACAGGAGCCCTGCACTGAACTTGCTGGTGAGACTCCCAGAATTTAATATGGTCAAACATTCTTCCCAGACAAAACGTGGCAGGACAGAAAGCTCATGCTGCCCATGGAGTGCCCAGGTGCCCCACCAACTGAACCTCAAAGCCAAAGGTTACAGGCTTTCTTTCCTGGGGGAAAGGCCGTGACATCACAAAGGGGCCCATGGCAGATGGGTGGGGCTGCACTGTGACATTCTGTGACGTTTATTCTTTGGTTTCCAGGGGCTATTCCAGAATGGAGAGGATGGGTCGTGACATCACAAAGGTACCCAGGACACATAGGTGGGGTTGCATTCTGGGGTTTTGGGGCGTTGGCTTTTTGGTTGCCAGGGGCTATTCTGGAATGGAGAGGATGGGCTGTGACATCACAATGGGGTCTTTGGAACATGGATAGGGTTGAACTGTCACATGGTAGGGGCTTGTTTTTTTTGGTATCCACAGGCTATTCCAGAATGGACAGGATAGGCTGTGACATAAAAAAAGGGCTCAAAGCACATGGGTGGGTCTGACTGTGCTGGTGTGGGGTGTTGGTTCTTTGCTTGCCAGGGCCTATTCTGGAATGGAGAGGATAGATCGTGACAAGTAGTGCCTGTCAGAACTGCAAAGATGGACCCACAAGAATCTTACATGGGGGAGATTCTCTGCTCTGCCCTGCACACCCCAGTGCTGGGGTCAAAACTCAGCCTCTCCACTTCCCTCTCCTAAGGGACTTGTTCTTAGACATCCCCATCCCTACGCTCATTTCAAAAGCATGAGATAGTGTAAGGTGGAATGTTTTTTGGAGGAATTTTGCATTTTGGTGAAAAAAACTGTGGGGCAGCTTTGCTTTTTAGAAATTGATTGGAACTACTGCAGTTTGGGCAAGGTGCCCTGTATCAGCTATTTGATCTGCCACATGATTTCCTGCTGGGATGGACCCTGGAGAGAAGTGTGAGAATGAATGTAGATTATGTGGAATTTGTGTTTTTGATGACTAATTTCATACGGGAATGATTTGAACATATGAGCTAATTGTAATTGGAGATATCTTTTATGGATGAATTCTCAGTTTATTACACTGTTCCAATAACAGAGGCTGAATGGGAAACAATGTTTAAAGGCTCAGGAAATAGCGTAAATGCAGGTATGATTGCAGAGAGCTCTGCTATCTGAGAGGAACCTCTTACCTTGTGCGTGTCATATACCCATTTTCCTGCTCTGAGCCAGGTGACTGCTGCATTAGACGTTCTGCCAGAACCATCTGTGAGCACAGTTCTAGCACTTGTTAGTGGAACAGGAGAATAGTTGTGTGTAAGCTCTGGCTGAGTAAGGGCCAGCAGCTGCAAAAAAGGAATAGAGGGAAGGTGAACTGAAAATTGACCCCTGTAATCAGCAATGGCTAACTGAAAATCAGAGCTATGAATCTGCAATTGAGTTAGTTGAACAGTAGACAGAAGAACTTAAATAATATCTGAATCTCTCCCGAAGACTTCCCAAAGCCACAATCTGCTTTTGTGGCAGACTTTGGAGAGCATCTCGGGATTTGTAGTAATGGGTTTGGAAAACTGGAAGCTTAAAAAACCCATTTCCATAACAGAAAATCTTTGTCTTTTAATTCTAATTATCCTATTACAGCATAAGGTTGTTTGATACCTTTAAAAATTACTAAAACAACAGGTAACCCACACACTTTTCTTTGACTCTGACAGGAACTCAATCTTTGATTTATTTCCTTTAATACTGCCAGGGCTGCCGGTGTTAAGCACTGAGGACAGGTTAAGTCTGCCTCCCCTTCCAGGAGTTGAAAGCGCGGTTTCAGGGGGTCTGTTGTTACACCTAACAGAGGCCTAGCCAAATTGATTAAGCCCAGTAGCGACTGCAAATCATTTAAGGTGTGGATGTCAGTGGGTAAAGTAACAGTCTGGGGCTGAAGTGTGGTGTTATTAATTTGCAATCCAAGGTATTTCCATGGAACTGTCACTTGTTCTTTCCCCGGTGCAATTTCAGACTATGTGTCAATAGTGCAGTTTTCACAGATGTCGTGGTTTTGCTCTGGGTCAATTTTGTTTTCCACTTCCTACATAATTACTACTAGTTGAGAGAAGGTATTTGCAGACAAAAGAGAGACAGGACTTGGGGAAAATAGTATAAATATTTATTACTAGTAAAATAAAAACTACTACTAAGTTAAAAACTAAAGAACTATATCTATAACAATTTCTACTCAAGTTAAAATGCTATATATACACAGAAATACTTCTTCTCTTTTTATACTAGTCCAAGGAGAAGAAGTAGTTTCATTCTGTATTTTTGGAGTTCCAGTTCTTTCCTTCTAATAGCAGATCCTCAGCAGCAGCACACTTTTATTGCAGTTGGAACTTCTTCTCTCTCCCTCTCGTTCTGTGTTGGTTTCCAGGGCTGGGCTTACCCCCCTCCTGGGTTAAGACTGAAGGCTGGAGATTACTCAGGTCCCGAAGGATTTTTCTTCCATAGGCTTGCAAGGGGACACTTGCTTACTATGGATCTTCTTCCACAGGGTTACAGGGGCTAATGGTTTAAGAGTTCACCCCTGTTTCCCTATGGAGGTCCCTCCCCATGGGAGAACAGTCCTTGATAGACTTCTCGGCATGGGTCTAGCACGAATCCACACACGCACGGATTCCAGCATCTCACATGGGCCGTCTCGCTCCAGCATGAGATTTCTCAGAGTTACAAAATCTTCAACAGCAGTATAGACCCACACACACACGGATCCCAGTATCCCACCTGAGTCGTCACTGCTCCAGCACAGGTTTCCCTCAGGGTCACAAATCTCCACCAGGACTCTGCCTCACTTCAGTCCTTCTCATGAAGTCTCGGTTCTCTTTGGTACATCCACAGACTCCTCTATCAGCTGCATGAGGGGTCTCCTTACTCCAACAAACTTTTACAAGTAGCAGGGTTTACTTTTCAGTCTTTTCCCTGCTAAAGAAAGAGAGCAGAAAGGCAGGGGGGAAACAAGCCTCCCCCCTTTTGCACTTTACTTTTCTTGCTGCAGCTTCAGCTGCCAGCTTCGACCTTGGAAGCTCCGTTATCTATCAGCTGGAATTCTTCCACAGCGGTTTCTGTCCAAGCAGTTCATCTTTTAAACTTTTTTTTTCTTCACTCTCTTACAAGAGAGAAGGGAGGACTTCAATGCTACACCTGCTCCCCCCACCCCAGCCCAAGCCGGGGGAGGAGGGAGTCTGGCCCTGCTCGGGCCCGCTACTCCTCTCCCCTACATGGCTGCTGCCCCTAATTTCAACTGCACCAACAAACCTTCTCTTCCGTTTTCTTAAAGATGTAATTAGCAAAGGCGTCACTGGACTTTTGATTGGCCTTTTTGTCTGGAAATTACCTGGACAAAACCATCCTCAGCCCCAGGGATGGGCTGGTGGGCAAAACCACGACAGTCACAAATATAAAGAGGCAGAAGAGATTAGTAGAACCTAATCACTGACCAATTTAACAGTTATCAAATGATTCAATAGCATTTGCTACAATTTTCACAGTGACTGAATTATAGATTCACAATAACAACATTAACACCACAGTCAATTCACACCCACACCCAGGCAGAGATGTGTGGACACATCAAGATCTGGGTGTGTAAAGGTCCCTCTCCAAAATTCTCCTGGTTGTCACTGAAACATCCCCACACATCCCTTTGTGTTTCCCAACAGACAAGGTTCCACGAGGCCCTGCAGGGTCACAATGGCCCCTTCATTCCATTAGTTTCTTTGGCTGCAGCATCAAAGGGATGACTGAGGGTTATCAAATATTGGAACAGAATGTCCAGGAAAGTGGTTGAGTCCCCACAGAATCACAGAATTGTTAAGGATGGAAAAGATCTCTGAGATCATGGAGTCCAACCATTAACCCAACACTGGCATCTTCACCACTGAACCGTGTCCCCAAGTGCCACAGCTCGATGTTTTCTGAACACTTCCAGGGATGGTGACTCTAAGACCCCAGGTTTGAGTTTTGAGCTCATCAAAGGGGTTTTCCTTTAAAAAATAGACAAGGCATCAAAAATATCCACCCTCCAGATATTTGAAAATGGACTTCAGTTCTTTAAGTACCTTGAGGGAGACAGTGGAAAAGATGCAACACACTTTTGACCTCTCAGGAGGTCAAAAACCACACTTTTACTGGTAAATTTTCTAAAAGAAGGGAGCTTGGCAAAAGGTGAAAGGGCAGCATTCCACTAGAATAGAGCATTCCCCAAAGCATTGACTGAGCACAGGCCAACCCAAACAAGTCAGCAAAAACCCAACCCATCCAGTTTTAAGTTTCCTAAAATATGATGAGAGATTGAGGGAGTAAGAAGAAGTAAGGAAAGAGAGAGAAGTGCAGCTCCCACCCGCAGTCTGG
>NW_020958112.1:0-1450 GCF_003031625.1 Empidonax traillii | reverse complement strand
GGGGCAGAGCTGCTGGTGTGCTGGAGCCAGTGTGGGGCTGGGTTAGGGGCTCCAGGCTGTGGGATGGGGCAGTGCTCCCGGGCTGCTTTGGACTGACAGCAGCTCCAGGGCTGCCCACGGAGGCTCCAAGGGCTGGGCAATGGAACAGGGCACCACCTCACCTTTGGGAAATTCAACCTGTCCCTTCCCTACCCACCATCACACTGGAGTTGTTCTGAGTCAAGAATTACCCCAATAATCCAGTGTCTCACAGGTTCCTTTATTCTATGAGGTTCCACGGTGTCACAGTGGTCCCTTATGCTCCATAGGCCCTGCACTGTCACCATGGTCCCTTGATTCCAGAAGATTCCCATATGTCACAGTGGTCCTGAGGATTCCATGAGGTTCTGTGGTGTCCCAATTGCACAGTGATTCCATCAGGTCCAGAGTGTCCCAGCACTCCTTTGAATCCATGAGGCCCTGCAGTGTCACAATGGCCCTTGGTGCTGTGAGGTTGCCCAGGGTCACAATGGCCCCTTTGTCTGCACATGGCCCTGCAGGGTCACAATGTCACAATGTCACAGTGTCACAGTGTCCCAATGTCACAGTGTCACAGTGTCACAGTGTCCCAATGTCACAGTGTCACAGTGTCACAGTGTCACAATGTCACAGTGTCCCAATGTCACAATGTCACAATGTCACAATCTCACAGTGTCACAGTGTCACAGTGTCCCAATGCCCCCTTGATTCCAGGAGGTTCAGCACCTTCCCAGGACTCCTTTGGTTCTGTGACGCCCTGGAGTGTCATCAAGGCCCTGGATTCTGTGAGCTGCCCCAGTGGCCAAGGGCCTTTGGCTCCATCAGGCCTTGCACTGTGGCAATGGCCCTTGGATTCCAGGAGGTTCCAAAGTGTCACAATGGCCCTGATACCAAAAGGGGGCAGAAACAAACACCTCCAACCCCAATTTGTAAGTATTAAGGAACAGGAATTGTTCTTTATTCCGCACTGGATGTTGGCAGGGAAGCTTCTCTAACCCAAGGTGCCAAATGACAGATGGACAGGGCTTCTTATTGCACACTCTGGTTACATATTCATTAGATGTTCAGGTCTGCTTAATACATATCCATTAGTTTGCTTCACAGAGTCAACCCCCTGGAGGTCCTTCTTTGGTCCTTCCTGGCTTCCTCTGTTGCCTTGCCCTCAGTTCTTGAGCAGGCCCATCGACATCCTGTTCCACCACCAAGAACTGTTATGTTTTTTCTTCACCTTTTCTGGGGAAACAGAGCTTATTTACATCCTATTAGTTTGAGTTACATCCCTGATCTAATTCTCCAGGACCTAACGAAGAGTACATTGTCCAATATTTGGGCCTTTTGGGACACTGTGTGTCAACTTTCTATTTCTCCCATCACCATCCCATGGCACGTGCAGGACATCCAGGGGATCAGGTCTAGCCTGACCAACCTGGTC
>NW_020958111.1:10463-17012 GCF_003031625.1 Empidonax traillii | reverse complement strand
CTTTTTTTTTTTTTTCACCTTAACGGTTAAATTTTCATTATTTAAATAACATTTTAATTATTTAAATCAAAAATTTCTCTATTTTACCTCACACGGGTGAGAGGGAATGGGTCAACACGGCGACTTGTTAACTCCACCTGGAGAAAGGATAATTCCCACGGTTCCAAATCTCAGGAGATGGGTGCAGGATAAATTTAGGATTACCTCCTTTCTGTTTTGGGGTAACTGCAAGATAAATTGAGGTCATGTGCTGTTCCAGGCTAAATATTGAACGCTTGCTTTGCTATAGACAGGAAGAGGAGTTTTGAAACACAGCAGGAAGCCACCAAAACTCCTTAATTTTTACATTTCCCCGTGATGCTCCTAGGAAATTAACTCCTCAAAGTCCTCCATCCTCTGTCAAACGGGGTTGGAATCACCCAGCAGCCAAAAATCTTACCCCTAGAGAAAGCAGACAAACAGAGGGACATGAGCCCAAAAGGTCCTTTTCCTAAAAAAAAACCCAAAAAACTGGGTCATGAGCAAGAGAGATGGGAGGAACAGGGCTGAGAAATGCCAGGAGGGAGCTCGGGTGGGAGGAGAGATGATCCCTGTGCAGAACAGGTAGAAATTATTATTATTATTATTATTATTATTATTATTATTATTATTATTATCATTTTACTGAGGCATTGCTCAGGCCCTGGGTTGAGGGACAGCCAAGTTCAGCCTCGAGTGCAAAATGGGACTGAAGGGGAATAATGGAAAAATCTGAAATGTTTGCAGGTTTTGGGGAATGTCTTCCTCTGTGCTTGCTGGGGCAGGGGGGAATTTTGGGTGAGCCCTGGGGCAGGAGCTGAGCTGGGAGGCCACGCTCTGTGTGTCCCTGAACAGGCTCCTACAGGGATGGTTCTCTCGAGGCGACAGAAAAACCCCATGAAATGAATTTTTCCCCCCTCCCCAAATCCCCTCCTGGCCTCAGCTGAGCTGAGCAGCCTCTTGTTTCACAGCTCTGCCTCCGTGCCCGGGTGGTGAACCAGATCAGGGCTGTGCTCTGCGTTAAAAATAACCTTTCTCTCCTTTTTTTTCCCTTTTTTTTCTTTTTTTTTTTCTTTTTTTTTGGCTTTATTTTTAACCCAGAGCAATCCCTCACTTCAGCTCACAGGGCTGGGGGTTGCAGGGAGGGGGGAGAGGGCGAGATGCTCATTCCACCATCCCATCCCTCACCCTCCCCAGTGAAAATCCAGCTGGTTGAGGTGCCAGCCGGGGTGCAAAGCGAGTTATTTCATCATTATCAGCTGTGAGACATCGTTTCATTCTTATCATCATCCCGTGGAGGTTCGAGTCGACGTGGATTTGGCCCCGTGGAGCTGATTCCTTAGTGATGCAAGAGGAACACTTTGCCTGGTGACTCATGGCATTTATGGGAAGGAAAAAAAAAAAAGAGACCTCGGTTTCTTTTTCAGCTGAGAGAGCAGATGTGTCACTCGCTTTCTCTTTCCCGTGGAAAAAAAAAAAAAAACGTGTGGGGGAAGGACAAAAAGGGAAGGGATCCCTCAGGGCAGCTCTGCTGGTCCTCTGGATGCTCCCAGGGCTGCAGAACCCCCTTGGCTTTTCCTGGATGGCTCCCTTTGGAGCTGGAGAGTTTTCCTTTGATTCCAAGGTCCCCCAAAATAATCTTGTCTCCCAAGTTATCTGTCGAGAAGATACTTGGTGATAATCTGCTGCTGGTGGTGGAGACCTCCGAGCAGGTGGCAGCAAAGTCCAAGCACCAAATCCCTCCTCGTGGTGGTGATGGAAAAGCCATTTTGGGGTGTTTTGGGGTGACACCAGAATGAGCATCCGCGTGGAAGAGGCTGAAGGACACCGAGGTGCGTCCCCTGCTCTGCTTTCTGCTGCCCTAAAGCTCCTGGTTGCTGTCAGGTTGAGGATTTCTCACCTCTGAGTCTCTCACCTCGAGGTGAGAATTGCAATTACTCCCGGGAACTGAGAAATCACACCACCCCCACAGCAATTTGCTACCAAAAAAAAAAAAAAAAAACCAAACCCAAAAGCGATTATTCCATGGATTTGTGTCCCTGGGCTCACCTACAGATGGGCCTGGGCTGCTGAAAAGACGACAGACCGAATTTTGCTGCTCCCCTTTTGCCATCCTGGCAGCAAAAAGGAAGGTGGAAACGGGGAGAAGAGCAGGCAGAGCTCTGAGATAAATTGGGATGTTTTCAGCCAGGTCTTTTCGTTTTGCCGTGGTTTCTCCTCTCAGACACGGGTGGCACAAGGACCCCCAGCAGCCAGGGCGCTTTGGGGAGCGTCTCCAGTGTGGGGCTGGAGGCTGGAGAGCAAAGGGAGTAGATCAGCTTGGCTCTCGTGACTCCAACTCCCCAGGGATTTGGGGTAAATTGCTGCAGCTCTCTCTCTCTGCCTGGCTTTTTAATTTTTTTTTTTTTTTTCCTCTCCTTAATCTGGAAATAGCTGCACTTCATGACTCAGTGATGTGCAGTGTGACCTGTGAGCGAGGAGCTGTGTGACATCAGCATTGCTAATTGCTGACACCCCGGGACGAGGCTCTGTTTGAGCAGCCCTGGTGATGCCTTTTGGTGCCCAGGGAAGATGGATCAGGTGGGAAAAGTTGGTTCTTCTGCCCTCATGGAGTCGTGGAATGGTTTGGGTTGGAAGGGAGCTTCAGGATAATCTTGTTCCACCCGCCTGCCGTGGGCAGGGACACCTCCAACTATCCCAGGTTGCTCCAACCTGGCCTTGGACACTTCCAGGGATCCAGGGGCAGCCACAGCTTCTCAGGGCCTGCCCACCCTCACAGTGAGGTCAGTGGAGATTAACAGGAATGATTCACCCATCCCACTCCAGGCAGCACCTCCAGCACGTCTCTGGAGGGAAGGCCCCAGCGGAGATGACCACGCTCAGCCAGCGAGATCCCCCCATGGAATTGCTGTGTCCCTCACATCATTTTGGCCCCAAGCACTTAATTTCCTCAGCACTTAGGCCGGAAAATGCGCTCTGGCGGGGTGGTTTGCCTGGAAAACACCCTGTGAGCTGCTCAACCTACCCTGCCCCTCAATCAGCTGCAGTCAAGAGGCCCTCTCTGGCTGCCTCTTCTCCACAGAGCACTTCACGTGGAGAGGTGTTGCCATCAGCCATAATCACACCTGACAGCATTTTGGGCACCTACAGCAGCAGAAGAAACACATCCATGGGCGTGACCCTCCTTTTTAAGCAGCCAGACCCCCGCAGTGTCAGAGTTTAACCCCTAAGGGCCTGTGGCTGGGGGAGCTCAGAACTCGCCATCTGACAGTGGTGATGGTTGCTATTATGAATGGTTGGCCCTTCCCCTCCCCCTTCTCCAGTTCTGAATTTGCTCCGTGGCAGAGTTGGAGGTCGTTTGGAAGTGCTGCCATCAGATCTGCTCCGTCAGGTGTCCGGGTCCATGGGGCTCAGGTGGAGAGGTGGACACCCACCCTCGTCCTCTGGATTTGGGCATCCCCTAAGGACACCAGCCACTCCTCACTGATGCTCCCAGATCTTCATGGCAGGACCATGGGATTCCCCACTGCTCAAACTGTTTTATAGGATCGACTGGGCACTGCTGGAGTTGTCTCTTGGAGGGGGAGATGCTCTCCAAGTGTGAAGACAAAAGGCAGGGGCATTAAAACATCCCGTGTGGAGACCTTTATCCAGTTTCATGGATCTCCCTCAGGGAAAACTGTCTGTCCATCACCAGGGTACCACACTGCCACGTAGGATTTATTGTGGCATGTATCCTCCTCTTTTTCATGGCCATGCCCAGGAAACCTGGAATTTTAGCGCTCAGCTGAAATATTTCCCCCCCCCAGAGCAGCAGAGTGCTCCGAAATCCCTCGGTGTTTTAGCAAAGCCGCCACCTCAGAGACACTTCATATCATCTCCCATCACCCCAGGCTTTTTCCAGCCAGGATTCCCAGCCAGGGTTGAGCTGCAAAAGAGGAGAGTGCTCGGACTTCCCTCTGCCTTGCACCAGAGGCAGCAGAGTCATCACCGCGGCGTCCCCAGCGAGGTTTCGGCTGCTCTCCGTCATCAGAAGCTCATTAAGCCGTGCAGCCACTAATTGACAAGCCCAAACCTGACAAGCTGTGCCAGGGAGGGGACGGGGGGGTCGCCCTGGGACCCACCAATCACCGTCACAGCCGTGCCGGGCCCAGGGTGAACTCTGACCACCTGCAAGAATGATGACGATTGTTGGGCTTGGGAGGGGAAAAGATGGAAACCAAACTAATTATAACATCAGTGGCAGGTCACAGACCCCCACTGGACACCTGTGGGATGGAGGGAAAAAAAACCAAACATGCAGATAGCAGCTGTTGGGATCCAGCTTCTGTTTCCAGGCTGGAGAAATGTCACCTTGGGGAGTTTTGTTCATCAGGCATCGTTTTCCTGGGAATCTGAGGGGGAACGTTGCAGGAAAACAAGGGATGGGGTGAGGGCAGGAGGGAGGAGGGGTTGTTTGCAGCAAGGTTTGCAAGGCAGGAGGAGCTGGAGTCAGGAGATGCTGGAGAAAGGACCACAGGGAAGGGTTTGGGGTCAAGGTGTGGGGCAGAGAGGAGGTGAAAAGGTGAGGAATGTCCAAGTTCGCTGCAGAACAGGGTAATTTAATCTCATTTTTCATCTCTGCGAGATAGAAATCCCCTGCCAAGTTCATTCCCTGTTATGGGAATGGTTTGAGTTGGAAGGGACCTTTGAAGAACATCTAATCCCACCCTGCAGTGGGCAGGGACACCTTCAGCCAGATGAGGTTGCTCAGAGCCCAACCTGACCCTGAATCTTCCCAGGGATGGGGCATCTACAACCTCCTTTTGCAGGTCTGTGTGTCAGGAGAAGACTGGAGGGATGGGGGAGGTCCTGGGCTGACATTCTTCACTTGCCACGACTCAGAGCTCAGGTGGGATCTGAGGGCTCTCAGAGCTGTCCCCAGGATCCCTCTCTCTGTTTTAAAGTTCCTGCACCATCCTACAAATCCTCCCGTTTACTGCAGATGAGGGCAGTGCTGAAAGTTCTTCGAGATCCATCAGAGTTTCCAGGAGGAAAAAGCCCACAAGGAGTTTTAGTCCCAGCTCAGCTGTGGCTCTGAGTAGCCCTGGCAGAAGGGGGAGACGGTCTGCCATGGGTTGGCCCTAAAATTCATCAGTCCCACAGTTTGGAACCTACAGACATCCCAAATGAGCCTCTTGAGAGGTCTCTGTAGCCAGGGAATCATGAGCAAGGACATCCTCATGCCCAAAACCACAGGACAGAGAGGAAAGACTTGATTTCTCATCTCCCAGGACAAGGGCTGGCCGAGGGCTGAGATCCTGGTGTGTTCTTTTTATCCCATCCCAGGAATACAGGGTAAAACCTGTGCCCATCCCCTGCTAAAATCAGTCCTCTGGGTTTCTGCCTTCCCTTGGACAAACCCCCCCCGTTTCCTTCACATTTTCAGGGCTTATCTCTAGGGAAACAGCTGGGATTTATCCGGGAGAAATAGATGGCAATTAACATTTACACCCATGATGCAGTTACAAAGGCAGTATAATGAATCAGGATTTTACTAATAAGCTCTGGAACCTTTGGAAACTCACTCTGGTGGGAGCTGGGCAGCCAGCAGATAATGCTGTCACTGGTGCCAGAGCTGCCAAAATATACCCCCACCCTTCCCTGATCCCAAAACCCAGGGGCTGAGGAGCACCATGGCAGACCTTCTCCCCCTTCTGCCAGGGCAGAGCCCATCAGGGGCATGGTGAGGATGCAGCTTTGGGATGGATCACCTGGCTGGTGCATGGAGATGAAGGTCAGGTGGGGATAAGTCTTGGTGTGGGGCTGTTTTTCCCCTGGTCTAGGAGGGCAGGTTCCCCTGGTGGCTTCAGCAGAGGGGAAGACGTGAGCTTGGGATGTGCCACCTGGAATTTCTCTTCCAGGAATTGCTCTTCTGGGCTCCACTCCTCTGAAAGGCCTTTCTCCCTGGGTGTAGACTTTGGTGAGGAGGAGTCCCAGCTGGCCATCACAGCATGTTGATCCACCAAATCCTGAGTCTGAGTCACCCTGGAAGCTCCTCCACCCCTCTGGCTCCTGCAGAGGAGCCCGGACTGATTTCAGCCTCTCCATTCAACACCTCCTGGGAGGAGTCTGGGCCCAAATCCGTATTTTCCAAGGAACAAACTACAGCAGTGAGTTTCCTTGGCTTGAAATCCCATCCACCAGCTGCTCCAAGGCGTCCTGAATTAAAGAGCTTTCCAGAACACTTGTCCTCAGGGCATCTCCTACACCAGAAACCACCATCCTGATTTCCCCCTGGTACCCAAGGAAGCTCCTGAATCCAGCTCTGAGCTCCCATCAGGTCCAATCCTGTTTGCAGGGGACTGGAAGCTGTGTTGGGGTGATTCTGGCTGCTCCCCTCATTTCAAGGAATCTTTTTTTTTAAGTCCTTGATCCTTTGCAGTAGAGCAGGGCAAGGGCAGGACTGGCTCTCCTGTGAGAAGATTTTTGTGGTTTCATTTCTTCTTTTTTCTTTTTCTTTTTCTTTCCCCTTCCCTTCCCTTCCCTTCC